>NC_041404.2:96894918-97194918 GCF_900747795.2 Erpetoichthys calabaricus
AGTCTGCTTGCTCCAGTACTGTGGTGTTGGTAATTTTGTCTTGTCATGTGATGCCAAGGATGTGTCATAGGCAGCGAAGGTGGAAGCTCTCTATACGATTTTCCTGGCTGACATAAGTAGTCCAGGAGTCCAGTGCCATACAGCTAGATGCTGAGGACACATGCCTGGTATACCTTCAGTTTGGTGTTCAGGGTCAGCTGATTGTTGGTCCATACTCTCTCCCTCAGTTTGGCCATCACACCAGCAGCTCTGGCAATCCGCCTGTCAATTTCACTAACAAGTTATAGGTTGCTGCTGCTGATGGAACCCAGGTAAGTAAAGTGGTCTATGACTTCAAGCACTGTGCTGTCAATGCTAATCAAAGGTGGAGCAGGTACATCCTGGCCCATGACATTGGTGGTCTTAATGCTAATTGCCAGCCCAAACTCCCTGCAGGCATATACAAAATGGTTGATCAGCTGCTGGAGTGCTGCTTCAGTATGTGAAGTCAGGGCCACATCATCAGTAAACAGCAATTCTTTAATGAGGATTGTGCGAATATTGGTCTTTGCCCTTAGGCGAGCGAAGTTGAACAGCTTCCCGTCACTCCTGGTATAAAGATTGATGATTTCAACAGAGCCCTTGAATGCAAAATTCAATATCATGGAGAAGAAAATGCTAAAAAGAGTCGGTGCAAGGACACACCAAAAGCCTTGGTCAGATTGAGAAATGTGATGTATAGTGGTTTGCCTTGTTTTTCGCATTTCTCTTGGAGCTGACGTATAAAGAAGAACATGTCAACTGTGGATCTTTCAGCCCTAAAGCTGCACAGTGATTCTGGATAAATGTGATCGGCTAGGACTTGCAATCGAGTTAGAACCACATAGGCAAAGACCTTGCCTACAATATTCAGCAGAAAGATACCAGGGTAACTGTTACAGTCACTGTGATCACCCTTATTTTTATACAATAAGGTATGGTACCTTGTCTTCCTTCCAGCAGAGGCATAGGAGCTTATAAAGTGGCTTTAATAAGGCTGGCTTTCCACATTTAATGATCTCTGGTGGTATGCCGTCCTCTCCCGGTGCCTTTCCACATATTAGGGCATCGATTGCTTCGCAAACTTCAGCTACAGTTGGTTCTGTGTCTAGGTCTTCTAGGACAGGCAGGTCTTCAATGACGTCTAACACTACTTGAGTGACAGAGTTTTCTGTGGAGTACAGGTCTAGATAGTGTTCAACCCATTTGTTTGTTTTTGTCTGTTATTACATCTCCAGTCTTAGACTTCAGAGATGCATACTTCTTCATTTGCTTACCTATTGCTTGTTTAATGCCTTCATACATGCTCCTTATGTTGCCAGTGTCTGATGCCAGCTGAATATTGCCTGGCAGTTGAAGCCAATAGTCATTTGTGCAGCAACGAACAATTTGTTGGACCTTCCGACAAGCATCTTTCATGTTCCGTAGATTTTGCTAGCTTGGTTCGCACTTGTAAGTGATAAGCGCATTTCGCTTAGCGTAAATGACTGGCTCTGACACTAATATGCCAGCCTCAAACCAATCTACATTATGGCACTCTTTCTTGCCATAAGTCATGATGGCAACACTGTAGATGGTGTTTCTGAGGGAATTCCATCTTGCTTCTGCACACTGCTGTTGGTTGCTAGCCAGAGACTTTTCAAGCCTCTCTATGAGCTCCTTGTTTTTGCCTGTGTAAGTGGTCTTGCTGATGTTAATTTTTGGTTGACATTTCTTCTTGGAAAGATGGAATTTCTTTGGTTTGAGCTTTACCTTTGAGATAATCAGGGAGTGGTCAGTATCACAGTCTTCATTGTGGTAAGCTCTGGTATTACATATGCTGTTTAGGAAGTCATGTCTGGTGATGACCCAGTCCAGCTAGTGCCAGTGCTTTGACCTTGGATGTCTCCAGGAAGCTTTATTATATGACTTGTTCTGTAAAAAAGTATTTAAGACACACAGACTGTGATGACAGCAGAGCTCAAGTAACCTCTGGCCATTCTCATTCATCTTCCTATGCAGAGATGACCTAACACACTTGGCCAGGATTCTCGATCTGCACACACCCTAGGGTTAAAATCTCCCAAGAGGTAAATATGCTCTGACATTGGGATTCTGTTAACAATGCTGTCTAGGTGTTCATAGAACAGGTTTTTGACTACTGAAGTGGCTTTTAGGGCTGGTGCATAGATGTGCACAAGGTTTACAATACCTGCTGATGTGAAGAGGCGTAGGATGAGAACTTTCTGTGCCACCCATTATAGGTTCAATCATGTGGCGCAGGGGTTCATGACATCAAAACCAACTCCTTGTTCCCTGGTTCCCTCAACACCTTTCCCCTGCCACAAGAAGGTATACTGTTCCAGGGATCCACTGTCTGGTAGACTTGTTTCCTGTAATTCTGCTATGTTAACATGCAGTCTGTGCAGCTCATGATCAATTACTGCGGTCTTTCGAGTATCCTCAAATTCTTTCAGGTTATCGGACAGTCCAGTGCGCATTGTTCGCACGTCCTAGCTTGAGATACGAAAAACTGGGGTCAAGGCTTTTCCAGTGATATCTTCCTGGTGCATGGTTAACAACCTGCTTGTTGAGCAAAACTCTGAGCTCCAAGCACCCACTGAAGCAGGCAGGCTGTGGTGGGTCAACATCTTACTGGCTGGAGGGTGCCCGGATTGAGGCAGGCGATAATTGATCAATGGGACACGAAAACCCCTCCCACCGTTGAAGATCACCCGTGGCGTCCAGCTCTACACCTGTTGAGCAGGGACTTATAACCTGTAACTGCTGTCTTCCAGCGATCTATCCAGGGTACAGGCCTGGGCAACAGTATATGTGGGCCTTGTGCTGCCCAGACAATGGGGCCCCTCTTTCAACTGTGCTGACTAGATCCAAAGGAATGGAAAACATTACATTTGGAGCCAGCTTGGCTGTAGGAGTTTCTGGAAGAAGATTCAATATTCACATCCAACTGCCTTTGGGGCTCCAACTCCATATTTTTCCTCATGGTTACCTCCCAAAGCTTTTCCCATGCCTGTGTAGAGCCTCAAGGCAGCAGAGGTTTGAAATCAGTTTTCCTTCTTTTAGATGAGAGGTCCTCCTGGACTGATGAGACCCATCTGCCTGAAGAAACTGGTTATGGCACCAGTAATATGCCATCACCCCTTCTCCTGTTAGTAAAAACAGTTCCACCAGGCTTAGAAACTAAGCCACACATGAAGGCCAGGAGCTGGACTTAGTTGTCAGAGGTAGTGCTGGGTGGTATACCGGTTGATACCGAAAACCGTTTTTTATTTTTTTTATGATATGGATTTTTCTTATACCGCAACACCGGTTTAAATTGCCTAAACGACGTTTGGAATGTGGCGCAGTGGGAAACTGTTCAAGTTGGGACCTTTTTCACTGCTACACCGCTAAACACAGATTTGTTGCACTAGGGCTCTTTTTCACTGCTACACCACCAAATAGTGGGCGGTAGCATAGGAATGCTGTGCGGTGAAAATGGACAGAGAGCCTGGAGATACTTTAGTTTTAAAAGGTCAGATGTGTAAATACTGTTTCTATACTACTGGATAATACTGCAAGCCAAGTTGTACTTGTTTTATTTGTTTTCAATACAGTGTAATGTACCTGGGTACTGTGTAATAGTGTGACGACATGTTGACTTTATTCTCGCCGTTTATGTCAAGATTAAAGTCGACATGTTGACTTTATTCTCGTAATTTGTCATTAAAGTAGAACATCGTAAACTAAACTTCATCGTAAAATGAATATTTAATTTACTAGATTTTCTCAAACCCCGTCATAAGTTATATAGCACATTAAATGCTTTGTGTTAAGTGATTCTTAAACTGACTTCTTCTTGCACTAAGAGGAGGCGCCGGCAGCGATCTGTAGTCAAGAATACATTCACTTCATGATCTTCCTTCTCTCTGAACATTTAGAATGCTAAAATAAATACTTAATATAATTTTCATGGTGAAATGCATTAAAGCATGCATTAATCATATGGGGGCACGGCGGCGTGCCTGCCTTGCATTTGCATGTTTTTCTGGTGGGTTTACTCGGCGCTTCAGTTTCCTTTCAAAGTCATGTAGGATGTGGGGTTTTGTTGTGCTATATTGACCCTGCTAGTGTATGTTTTGCTTGTATTCATCCTTCGATGTGCTGGCGACTCGTTCAGAGATGGGCGCAACTCTGAATGGATGGCATAATTAAACATGTATAACGAAGATATTTTTAAAGTTCTGAACACTCCGTGGGCTAAGTTTATAACTAGTTTTAATTTCACAAAGACGTTTATTGTGTGGTGATTGGTTATGTGGTGAAAGAAAAAGGAAGGATAGGAACTGGGGTTTTGGTAGCCTACGTCAGATAGAGACAGCATGCATGCAATAAAGATAGCCCGCTCAGAAGAACATGCATTGAATTCTGTGTTCGTGTCTCCAACCAGCAGATCACAAGCCCAACATTTACACAATATTTAAGTTAAACCTGTGCGATAGCTATTCATACATCCAGTTTTCTGGAGCCTCGTCACACCTGCCATAAAGTTCTCTACACTGAACATACACCTGGGGACCCCTTACTGCGAGGGAGCAGCACTACTGCCTCACTACCGTGCATGTGTAATACCTGCTTTAATGAATTTCATCATGAAAATGATATCAAGTATTTATCTTAGCATTCTAAATTTTCAGAAAGCAGGAATATCATGAAGTGAATGGATTCTGTATGGTGATCACTGTCTTCTCTTAGTGCGGAGGAAGTCAGTTTAAGAAGCGTAGTGATTAACCACTGGGTCGGGGAACGTAACACAAAGCATTTAATGTGCTGCATTAATTTATGACGGGGTAAATTAAGTAATTGATTAAACATTGATTTTAGGAAGAAGTTTAGTTTACGACATTCTACTTTAATTATGAAGTAAACTATGAGAATAAAGTGGAAATGTTGACTTTAATCTCAACATAAACGGCGAGAATAAAGTGGAAATGTTGACTTTGTTCTCAACATATTGTTTGTTTTTTTTCTTCCCAGTATAGCTTAGCTTGAAGCAAGGTCCATATTAATGCAGTTTGCCTAAATGATGGTTCAGTTGGTAAAGATGTCATCACCAAGTTGCACTTGTTTCATTTTATTTTAATTTGGTGAATACTGTGTAATGCACCTGGGCTTGAAGTCTTGAAGTAATAGTGCAACTATCAGTAATAATACTATTATTTATTTTATTGTTATTATTTATTAGTTTAAATATTATGCAGTTTAATGATGATAAAGTTGTTTAAAAAGTCACTTTAACGTGTCAGTGGACAGAGATTGTTAACATTAACAGAAAGTGTAGTTGGTTTACAAAACATATTTACTATTTATTCCTTTTCTAAGACATATTCGGTGCAATACAATTTTTGACCAGCACTTCTGGATATTTTAGTAAGTCTAAATGCCTCTTTGTATGGTTGAAAATATGTTGTCAAAAGTTTGTTTTTGCAAAATTTGTTCAATAAAAAGGTTCTATATTTTGACTGCATCTGTCATGCAATGTGATACCTTCTCCATTAGTGCCACCCCCTTGAAAACTATCACTTTATGAGGCAATGCAAAACTGTATTAATAATTGTGTGCACATTAAAATGTTTTTTTGTACAGTGTACAATACTCTTGACAGTGGAATAGGTTATTCTTAGCCAGTAATTGCAGTGGAAAATGTGGTTAACATCCACTCATGCATGGGGAAAAAAATACCATTGAATACCGTGAAACCGGAATAATTTAGAAAAATACCGTGATATAGAATTTTGGTCATACCGCCCACCCCTAGTCATAGGCCATATGAGACACACGCCATTGGAGCTTGTCCCCACCACCACCCCTGGCTATGACACCCTTTGGAACCACTGTCCATATGTGTACTGTCGCATATTCTTAATGAAACCAGAAGCAAGCTTGCAGCTGAACATGCAGAGATGCTTCTGTTCTGCAAAAGATATCTGCCACTTACATTTCCAAAAGAGTCATAGACCTATCCAGTGGCAGGTGCTCCCCAATGGTTTTTGAAATGTATACCTTTACACCACTGAGCTATCTATCTTAAAAAATTCAATACCAGTAAGAGAAATATTTTTGTTATGTACTATTGCATCCCATGTTGAAAGACTTGAAACAATGTTGGTTTGGTTTGCATACATTAATTGTATGTTTTTTGTTTTTTTTTCCTGTGGAATCTGAGCCTTTTAAAAATTGGTGTTGTAATCTAATGTATGTAATGTACCCTACTTTGAGTTATTTTTCTTTTTTTTTTTTTTATTGAAATCACACAACATTCCATACAAATAGATCAATTTTTACAAAAATAGGATCGAAAACAAATCAAACCCATCCCCTGAGAAAGACAGCATGGCCAGCAGAGTAAAACTTAAAGCTAGTAAAAATAAGGTTCCTCAGTCAATTAAAAGCTTTTTCTAAAATGTTATTGATTAGATCCTGCCAGGTCGTGCGGAAACAGTCTACTTAAGCATGTTCTTCATGTCTCAAATTGGTCTTCAATATTGTTTACAAAATGACGGCTGTTTTTTCAAAGGGGAAGTACTCTTACGGTCTTACATAAGTTTTTTACCCTACTATTTACATGCTTGGAGATGCGATCATTTTTTTTTTCATGCCGACATTACAATGTAATCTGATGATTTTTCATTATAATCAATAACTTTTATATATTACCAGTAACGGCGTACTGCACGATAACGTGCAGTGAATACACTTGACATGAGCATTCCTAGTTTTCATACTCTTTCTCCGTCTCTGTTTAGCATTCGTTTGCTCAAAAGTTGATGCGCTTGCTGCTTCCAGAGCAGCTGCTCTTTTCTCCACCCTAGCGGCCCGCTGCTTCTCTTCTTTCGTTGGCATCTTTTCGCGTTAAAACTGATTGTTAGTTTTTGTGTTACAATTACTTAGTACATTTTCTTTCATTTTTCACTTAAGCTGGCACTTAAGTCTTCAATATGCCTCAAGAATGATTAGCGAAGGTGGTGGGGAATGGGTACGGCACCCATACGCATGCGATGCCGAGAGTTGATTCAACAATAAAATAAAATAAAAAGTAATACAAATCATCACCCCAAAAGCGGATAGTAGACTTCACGTAGTATATGTGTACCAAATTTCAAGTCAATAGGTGAAACAGTTTGCGAGCTACAGGTGATTTAAAATCCTGGACAGACAAACGAATAACCACGGTAGCGTATTATATATGTAAGAAGATTGATAAAATTCATTGTTTCTACATAAAAATGCAGTCATTTTACTTACAATGCAAATGTTTTCACCACCTAACAAAGCTTGTTAGGCAGTTAGTCTCTCTTGAAATTTGCGATTTCGCATAGGCTGTAATATATAGATAGATATATTGTGGAGTTAAGAAATTTATTGTGTGACAACATCAATTTTGATGAGCGGTCTATAGATTGTTTTTGATTAGAGAATTTTTCATATAAAACAAGTTGGTTTTGCGCTGTCAGTTTATTAAAAATATGGAAGAAAACATTCTAACGGTTTCCAAATGTTATGAAATATCTGTAAAAATCTTCACTTAGACGCGATTATTATTTCTTCTTGTGAGAGATTTTTCTCCAATATGAATTTAGTAAAGAGTTCTTTAAGAACCCGCCTGACTCAGGAAAACCTTCAAAACCAGATGCGCATTGTTGTTGATGGCAAACCTTTAAAAGAGTTTGACCCACTACCAGCTGTGGAATTCTGGCTGTCATCTGGCAACAGGCACATCACTCATAAAAAACCTGAAAAGTCATCAGCATCCACTTCTGCAGGACCATCAGTCCAGGAACCATGCAGTTCAGCTCAAGCAGAAATGAACAGCATTCAGCCCATGCTGCCTGAGATTGTAAAGATTCTTGGGGGAGAAGATGTTGCAAGACAAAAGCTGAAGAACATGGCAGAAAATTAATCAGAACAGTGTTCTGTTATGTAACTGTAATATGTGAAACAGAACAAGTGTAGCTATAATGAAGGCATTATTTATTAGTGAGTTAAAATGATAAGGGAATCTTTTATATAATGTTCTAGAGCAAGGTATCAAAATACTACTCCCTGAAAGAACTTTTTTCAGTTTTAAAATGGAAGGCAGTTTTGGTATCATTAAAAGAGATCAGAAAAAAAAATATTTTTCACTTTTGTTATTTGTTTATAGGCAAGTGAATTTAACTGGCGGACAAGTGGATTTTCTAAGTTTACTTGTCTGTGGACAAGTAGAAAAAAATTAGATTTCCACACCCCTGACCTGGTAACATACTAAAAGGGGAAAAAAAGTTAAGAACCACTTTGTCTAAACTATTCAACTGTTTTTCAAATATGATTTTAATAATCATGTTTTACTGGCTAGGGGTAATAACTGAAGTTCAATGAACTTTCATTAAAAGTTAAAACCAAATTATTAAAACCAAATCTGGATGTTGTAGGACTGTCTTGGCTGACACGCCTCTGCAACATCGCATGGACATCAGGGACAGTGCCTCTGGATTGGCAGACCGGGGTGGTGGTCCCCCTCTTTAAGAAGGGGGATCGGAGGGTGTGTTCCAACTACAGAGGGATCACACTCCTCAGCCTCCCTGGAAAAGTCTATTCAGGGGTCCTGGAGAGGAGGGTCCGTCGGATAGTCGAGCCTCGGATTCAGGAGGAACAGTGTGGTTTTCGTCCTGGTCGCGGAACAGTGGACCAGCTCTATACCCTTAGCAGGGTCCTGGAGGGTGCATGGGAGTTTGCCCAACCTGTCTACATGTGTTTTGTGGACTTGGAAAAGGCATTCGACCGTGTCCCTCGGGGAATCCTGTGGGGGGTACTCCGAGAGTATGGGGTACCGGCCCCCCTGATAAGGGCTGTTCGGTCCCTGTACGATCGGTGCCAGAGCTTGGTCCGCATTGCCGGCAGTAAGTCGAACCCGTTTCCAGTGAGAGTTGGACTACGCCAGGGCTGCCCTTTGTCACCGATTCTGTTCATAACTTTTATGGACAGAATTTCTAGGCGCAGCCAGGGCGTTGAGGGGGTCCGGTTTGGTGGGCTCAGGATTGGGTCACTGCTTTTTGCAGATGATGTTGTCCTGTTTGCTTCATCAGGCCGTGATCTTCAGCTCTCTCTGGATTGGTTCGCAGCCGAGTGTGAAGCGGCTGGGATGAGAATCAGCACCTCCAAATCCGAGACCATGGTCCTCAGCCGGAAAAGGGTGGAGTGCCCTCTCGGGGTTGGTAGCGAGATCCTGCCCCAAGTGGAGGAGTTCAAGTATCTCGGGGTCTTGTTCACGAGTGAGGGAAGAATGGAGCGTGAGATCGACAGGCGGATCGGTGCGGCATCCGTAGTAATGCGGGCTCTGCATCGGTCTGTCGTGGTGAAAAAGGAGCTGAGCCGCAAGGCGAAGCTCTCAATTTACCAGTCGATCTATGTTCCTACCCTCATCTATGGTCATGAGCTATGGGTAGTGACCCAAAGAACGAGATCGCGAATACAAGCGGCTGAAATGCGTTTCCTCCGCAGGGTGTCTGGGCTTTCCCTTAAAGATAGGGTGAGAAGCTCAGTCATCCACAGTTTACAACCAAGTATTCACAGCTATAAAGACCTCTAATGGAGTGTGGTATGCTGTCTTTAACTTGTGTTTATGATCTGTTCTGTCTACAAGTCCGAAAGCTGACTGGAAACAGTAAAGCTAGGCTGGCAGCGAGCCCACTACTGACAAAGACTTTATTATGTAGGGCTGGAATTTTAAACTGTCAAAAAAAAAAAGAAAAAAAAAAGAGCGGTGGAATTGCATTTAGGTGGGCACTAAAGGTTGTCAGTTTTCTTTCCAATATGTACTGCAGGCATCCTGTTGGTGCTTGCACAAAAAATGAGGTTTCACTAGATGGTGCTGCAGACTCATGAATTTTTCTTTGTGTTATAAGCACAGCAAGCCAATTGTTCCTAGAGTCTTAAATCCTTCTTTTACCGATTTGTGCTATTTGTGTCAGGGTGTCTTTGGATGAACTGGCATCTCATCCGGGGTTTGCCCAAATTATTTTATTTATTAGGTTTCCATGGATTTCATATTCATAAGTGGCTTGTACTATAATATGCTGCCTGTATAAGCAGTGGTGGTGGTGGCTTGTGCAAACTTCAGACATCTGACCATGAAAGTAAAAAAATGCATAAAAAAATTGATAAAATAAGAAAGGAACTATGCAGGCATGGCTGTGCAAGTGTGGAGAACATTGTACTAGAAAAAACCTTACAGCCCAATTATTTGCACATTACAATAATTCAATACCTCATCGACACTGACTTATTGGCAAAGCGCCACAATAACCTGCTTTCTCTCAAGAATACTCTTCAATAGGTACTTTTGTTACAAAATCTTATTAATAACTATGAATTACAGTTGGCACTTAAGGCTGATTTCAACTCAAGTGAAACTCAAAGTCAAAATTAAATTGATTATTTTGGAATGACAGAGACATAGCAACCAGAACCATTCTTCTTTTATTAAGGTAGATGAAATACTACATATTTTGTCATTTCTCCAAATAGCACAAATGTTACCTGTAACCAAAAATAAAAAAAGAAACTCACAAGTAGCATATTATGCCTTTCAACAAGTATTCAAAAACTTCACTTTACCATGCATTGAGGACCAAGCATCTTGAGTTTTTTTTAATGATGAATCTGTAAACTCGGAACAATAAGTATTATCAATGATTGCCTGTTGAATGTGGTCAAAATTAATTATTATTAATGAAATAGCCTATGATTTTTAATTTGTTCGGATGATGATTGACAAGTCAGCACTAATGGCAACATCTAATTGATTTATTTTGATGCATATTGTTCATTTAAAAGTACTCCCAAGGGCTTTATTTGAAAGGCCCAAACACCCTTTATGAATATTGATTAAAAAATCTACATTCTTTTCTTAGATGATCCAAATAATTTGAATAGGAACAAGAATTGCACATAAAGAAAACATTAGCTTTGAAAGTTGACTAGTATCCTTCTATGGCAAAACTAATTTCTAAACTGTTTACACTGTTATTAAATTTTAAATACAGTCAAGAGAAGATTTATGACTGACCTGAGTTAAAGCCCTTCACATTTACAGCCAAGGGCCAAAGGAACCATACACTGCACTGTCCGAGTACACAGCAAGGATGTTATGTACTACACTAGCATACAGTGTAGTAGGGATATTATGTGCTGCATTTATGTGCAGTGATTTGTCCATCTTATCTGTGCAGGCAATCTTCCTTGTTTGCAGCTTCAGGTGTACTGGTCTCTTGGCTGTCTTCCTTCATTGAAGGGATGCTGCATTCAGTGTTCCAGGTCTGGATCTAAGCTTTGAGACTCTCCCTCCACTGCTGCTCTACAACATCTGTGCAATCTGTATTGTCCTTTGCCTGCGCACAGTCTTAGCATCAGCTCTGTTTCACACTGCTCACTGTGGTCAGTGATAATTCAATCTGCCACTTTCCCCACCTCCATGAGCCAGTGATGCAATGCCAACCTTTCAACTGTCTGGCATCCTTTTCAGGTTTGATTCCTGGGTTTCCGAGCTAGGCTTCCCTTATGTCTGTAGTAAAAAAAATAATGATCTGAAATTATCTACATAGTTCTTCTTATTAAAACATTTTGATGTTTGGTGACTTTTGATAACTATTTTTAGTAAGAAATGTAGTGAAGCTTCCACTTATTAGTATAGTTATTTGCTAGTGTGATGCTGCTAATTATTAATTTCTTGAAATCTGTATTTGTTGAAGTCTTTGCTGAATTGTTTTTTTTTTTTTTTTTTTAGATGTTTTTGATTGGGTTGGGTGTATTATTGTTTCTTTTTTTCTTTCTTTATTTATTTACTTTCTCTTTATTATGTTTTGCAGAGGACATAGAGGTTGACGTGGAGAGTACTGTATTTGTCTCTGCTGACTCAGAAAGCGTGAATTGTTCACAGAGTGAAGGCGACCACAGCTACTCAACTCCTAGTCATCCTTGGTTGTGATAATGTGGTCTCTAGTTCAATGAAAAAAAAACTTAAAGAAGACATCTTCAATTTATTCTTTATTTTGTTTTAAAGAAAAACTATTTGGAGGACAAAACCTTCCTAAGCACTTAATAACTGAAGCACAGTTGCCAGCAGATGGTCTTCACTTCCACAAATAATCAAAAATAAATAAATAAAACATGAATTTGTACACGTAAGGAAGAGGATGCAGTTAGTACTAATATTATCACTGTTGTTGGAGGTACTATTTGGAGCTAAATAGGGATGCAAAATAGCAATGGTCAAAGTGGTACACCACTTTACCTAAATGAAGAATTTGTTTTTCAGTGGTTATGCAAAAAACTAAGTACAGTGCTCTCATTTAATATCTTGACTCATCTGTGTTTTTGCTTCACTTAAGATGTTTTCATTTTGTCTTCTAAAGAAACCGTTTTGATGCTTTTTGTTTTTGTTAGTATTTTTAAACAGTTACCCAAAATAGCATTAAAAATTAACATACATTAATTATTTTGTCTTTCAAACAAGAGACTTCTAATCACTGCGTTAGCAGAGGTAGAAATACATTTTAAAAAGCAAACAAATAGAAAAGTTTTATTGAATGATAGGTACATTTCCTATTGTAAGGCTGGAGGCACATTTTTGGAAGTATATAGTATGTAAGCTTCTAAATTCAAATCAAATCTGTGTGCTATCCTTTTTGTGCAATATCATATTTCATACCACAATAATGCTACAATTTTGTTTTGTTTTTTTTTTTTTGGTAAAAGTCATTCAGATGATATCAGTTACTTCCATTTGTGACCAGTTCTGACCTTCTTTTATGGGGAACAAAGCACAATTTAATACATTTAATGGACAGAAATATATGAGCAAATGTGTTTAGATTATTGAGTTAGTGATGATATCATAACTGCCATCTCCTCTGCTGTGAGAAGTGATCAGTATGGCACATATCAACTAGCAAAACATTGTCAAGCTAAGGTAACTAGTGAAACTGTCCTTAACATTATCAGAATTTTACTTACAAGATGAATGAGATTGTTGGCATTGAACGTTTTCTTATTATCCTCAATTTTGTCCTCAGAACTGTTGGGTTCATAAAAAAGCATTTTGGAGAATACAAAACCTAGATGTGAAAAATTAAATTGTAACAAGAGCAGTATTGATTTAAAGTGAAAGCTTCAGATTCACCAAGTATACTTTTTAAAGCAGTATTAGCATTTATAAATTAAAGTAAAATTACAACAGTTTAAGCACTGTTATGACCAAAGTTATGCTGAACTACTTGATTTTTCCAAAATATAGGGAGTTTTATATGCAGTATGTTAAAGTTCCATTATGGCAGGTCACTAAAAATATTACTATACACATTTCCTGGGCAATGTCCGTTCAACTAATATGTCTGCTTGGGCATGCTTACAGGTGAAAATTGTGACATGCAAAAGTTTGGACACCCCACTTAAAATGTCTGTTACTGTGAATAGTTAAGTGAGCAGCACTGAAAGGCATACATTTAGAGATGACATATTTCTTTAACTCTTTCTTTAAGCAAGATTGCATTTTTATTTCCATTATTCAAAGGTACAAAATTTCAAAGAAAATGAGAAAGGCCTGAAGCAAGAGTTTGGCACCTGATATGGGCAATACTTAAAAACACCCCGTTTGGCAAGTGTTGTAGCTTGTGGCTTTTTTTAGCCAACTAAAAGTCTTTCAGTTCTTTCTTGGAGTATTTTCACCCATTCACCCTTGAAAAAGGCTTCTAACTCTGCAAGATTATTGAGATATTTTGTACACACTGCTATTTTGAGATCTATCCACAGATTTTCAATGATGTTTAGGTCGGGGGACTGTGAGGCCCATGGGGAAAAAAGTGAACCTGCACCTCTTGGAGTATTCCTTGTAGATTTTGAGGCGTTTCTTGTTGTAGGACCTACCTTCTTTTTAACTTCAACATTTTCACAGATGGTGTGATATTTGCATCCAGAATTTGATGGTATTTATTTGAGTCCATTCTTACCTCTGCCAATGACAACATAAGCCCAGAGCATGATCAATCCACCCCCATGCTTAATAGTTGGAGAGGGGTTCTTTTCCTGGAATTCAGCACCCCTTTTTCTCCAGTCATACCTTTGTACATTATTTTGACTTCATTGGTCCACATGACTTGTTTCCAAAATGCATCAGGCTTGTTTAGATGTTCATTTGCAAACTTCTGGCATTGGATTTTATGGGTATGACACAGGAAAGGTTTTCTTCTGCTGACTCTACAATGAAGGTTTTATTTGTTCGGGTATCGCTTAACACTAGAAAAGTGCACTACCAGAGTCTGCTAAATTTTCCTGAAGGCCTTTTGCAGTCATCTGGGGGTTTTATTAGTCTCTCTAGGAATCCATTGAGTAGATCTTTCAGAAAGTTTTTTTTTGGTCTTCGAGACCTCAACTTCACCTCCACCGTTCCTGTTAACTGCCATTTTTTAACATTACGAACTGAGGAGACAGCTACCTGACAGCGCTTTACATTCTTGTAGCCATCTCCTGCATTGTGAACATGAATTATTTTATTTTTCGGAATGCTGGGCAGCTGCTTAAAGGGTCACATGGCTGCTGATTGTTGGGACAAGGTCTGAGGAGTCAGAATTTATACAGCTTTACAGTTTGTGTCACCTGGAGTTTCCTAACAATGACTGTGAACAAACCATAGTCCTAAGAAGTTAATGAAGGACAGGGACCTTGGTAAATGTTATCTGAGACTTCAAATATCTTGGGGTGCCCTGACTTTTGCATGCTGTTCCTTTCCTTTTTTCACTGTACAATGATACAAAACAAAAACAATACACTAATATTGCATAAAATGCTGAAAAGAAATGTTATCTTTAACTTCGTCTTTTGGTGATCAGTTCATCATCTGCTCACTTAACTATTTACAGTAAACAGACATTTTAAGCCACCCCATAGATAAAATGTACAGTTGTCCTACATAAAGTCTTGAGAGGCCAGTGCTACCTGCTTGTAGGTATGGGAAGAGTTAGGTCAGCAAAAAAAAAAAAAAATCAAGTTTATTTTTGAAAAGCACTTTTCTCTGACTGTAGGCTCCGAGCATGGTAACATGTTTACAGCTCAAATGCAAATTACAAATTTGCAAATTTTGTGATGTATAGGTAAAAATATAGAGATCAGGAGAAACATAAAATAAAACTTTTCAAATACAAATTGATTAACATGAACAGATCCTGATAAAACAGATCTGTTTTGCACCAAGTGTTGATAGAATAGGCTTTGGCCTTTCTCTTCCAAGCACACGTTTGAATTGGATTAAGCTGGCTTGTGAATGTTGTTAGTCAATTAAATTGTTCAATTAATGTGATTTTTTTTGTATGATATTTTTATTCAGTATATCATTTGTAATGCTTTCAGACATATTTTCCATGTTTGCAGTCATGTTTAAATCAAGAGTAGTATTCTGACAGATTTAATTTAAATTGGTTTAATTGTGGCTACTGACAGAGTAGGATACTAGTCTGATTTCTGTATTCAAAGTAGGCCATATTATTTCTAAATATGTACTTTTTTTATATTCACATTGCAAAGCATTTGGATATTAACAATACATTTAGAGATATATTAATTTAAATAAAAAAGCTAATAGTTATCTGTAGATATATTAAAGCAACATTCTTTGTCAACATTAAGCTTGCATTCTAGTTTTGGTATATACTTAATATTTTATTTTTCAATGAAATTTCTGTAAGGTATATTTTCCCTGTAACTGAAATTTTAAAAAGTTATTGTGTAGATTATATGAAACCAATGAGTTAGATGGCGTTTATTTATGTATTAATATATTGTTGATGAAGAGTAGGCTAGCACTCTTTACCTTCCATTAACACTGTGACAGCAAAAATAAAAAAAATTAAATTTCTTATTAGGAGGTCATGTAGTACAGTACAGTAAAAGCTAAACCTTAAGCTGTGAGTTAAGTTTTATGTGATTAATTAGTGGTATTGTTGCATCAGTTATCAAAAGTGATTTTACTTTTTTATTTCAATATTAATAGGTTATTCTTTCTCCTAACTGTATCAATAGTAAAGTAATATTTCCTTTAAATATAAGAATTTACAGAATATACTAACTATCTTTAAGCCAGAACACACATTTTACCTAAATCCATCAATCCATCCTTTTCACTAAACCTCCTTTTTACATTTACAAAATCACGTTGAGCTAGATTCAGTCCTGGCAGCACTAGAGGCTATGGAGGAATTTAGGCAATTAAAGGAATTTCTTTTTTTTTTTAATTTTAATGGATTGGCACACTAAATGTAAATTTATAATTGTTTACTTGCTTAGTTATCCCAAGGGTTTTCAAATGTTGTAAAATACCCAATGACTGTGTAGTTTTATTCAATCAATTTATTAATCAGAGACAACACCTTGATTAATGAGATGGCCTAGTTTTTAGACTTAAGTCATGAACAAACAGCAGTGTGTATTTTAACTGTCTAACAAAAACAGTCAGAAGTAGTACGATTTTCAGTCAAAATAAGACCATTTCTTTGCTGTAAAACTAGCATCTTGTGGGACTTTCAGATCTTGAATTTAGAGAAAAGCCAAGCAAAATGACACCTTTTATTGGCTAACTAGAAAGATTACAATATGCAAGCTTTCAAGGCAACTCAGGCCCCTTCTTCAGGCAGGGGCCTGAGTTGCCTTGAAAGCTTGCATATTGTAATCTTTCTAGTTAGCCAATAAAAGGTGTCATTTTGCTTGGCTTTTCTCTACATTCATAATGGCTAACACGGTACAACACCCTAGTACTACAGATCTTGAATTGAAGTTCTATTGCTGTCACAGTCCAATATTAAAATAAACTAAGTTAGTAAATGAAAGAATTTTAGACCTTTTTAATTTTCAGTTTTTGGATATATTCTTTATTTTAAAAATCAATGCCTATAGGTATTTATGGACTTGACTCATATTGTCCTAAATTGTTACAAAATCATTAATATTCCACAGCATATATGGAAATGTAAACATAATTTAGTCTGGGAAAGGTGCAATTAATGGCAGTTTCCATGCATTTTAATTATGATTTCCTGTTGTCAGCTAAAATATTTATTGTTCATTGTACAGAGATAAAAGACTTCTAAGTGGCTTTATCAGACCTGCAGGATCTTACCACTTTTACAGATGTATTATTTTGCTTTTCAACATTGTACATTTTGGACAATGAATAGAGCAGGTCTGTTAAAAGTTTCTATGCACAAAATAAATTTGATACATATGTGCATATGAACATATTATATTTTTTTAATCTTTCTATACTTTGTATCTTCCCAGATTTGTTATTTGTGTGTTTAATGCTTGTAAAGGCTCAGCTATGCTGTTTGTTTTACATAATTTCTCAAAAACTATGTAACAATGTTCCAGACATGTAGTAAATGGTGTAAAAGAAAAAAGGGTTTTGCAAAGTTTATTTACTCACCCAGCAATAATGATGTCATGTAGCATTGTTTTATACTTGTTTCCAATGTGTATAATAAATATTTTTGTATATTTATGTAGAGCGTCTTTGTTGTTTTGTTTTTGCATAAAATGATTGTTTAGAAAACTGTAAAGCATACTTTAAACTTTCTTTAACTTTGCTGTTAAATGTCAAACATTTAAAATACAAAATTTGTTTCACGCTTACAACAATTTAAAATTAGTTTGCATTTAGAATTAAATATTTACATTGTTTACTTCATTTTTATTAGGAAAAGGTGACTTTTTGTTTGAAGTACACTGTTTTAATTGTCTCTGAAGAAAGTAAAATGAGCAGCACAGACAGCAGTTTGGAGGGTCTTTGTTCACATTTTCACTTCCAGCATGTTTGTATATGGAGGTCTTGTGTCTAGTACCACTTTAGAAAAGTCTAGATGGTTCTACAGAATTACAAAAGGATGCATCTAAAATGTATTCTAAAAGATAGTTTAATCCAAACTATAGAGTGAACCAAAGAAATTGCTCATTAATACAATATAAATCCTGATGATATATGACACTCAACATGGTTATCGTGCCAAAAAAGTTTAAGTAGAGAAACAAGCATATTGAAAATAAAGCAAAAATGACACATTTATTATTTGAACTTTGAGCTATCACTACTAGGGTTGGCTTGTTTCTGCTCCTTCTGGTCCATCTTCATCTCCAGAACGGCATTTCTTCACTATTCAATTTCATGTTCAATTTTTTTTCACTATCTTATGTGATGTTGGTGTGTTAAAGTCAGAAAATCTGTTTTGGATCCTTAAAATCTTCAAAGTGAAATAAATTTAGGACTGGGACTATTGTATTTGAAGTTCGTTACAATTTAAAAATATATATATTAAACAGAATCCATTGAATTTGAAAGTGGTAATCTTAAATAATAACAGCATGGTATAAGGAAATATTTACTGTTTTAAAGCACATGATTTGTTCAGTTCACAGATCCAGGAAAATCCATTTAGTTTTGCAGTTAAAATGTCTACGCCAATAACATATAATCATGTTAGTAAATGAGCTTTACAAATAGTAGAAGAAAAAACATTTCAATTACAAAAATAAATAGGTAGAAATTGTAGAATCTCTAACAGAAGTGAACATAAGTTAAATAAAAATTGAACTGGTTTTAATTGCAAAGGTTAGTGATGGATTTGATAACATATACTGCACTATGGTCAGGTGGCCAGGTAGCAGAAGAAAACAAAACTCCACTGACAAGATAAGAGTTCTGAAGAAAATAAACATTTAGGATTTCTTGAGCCAAAGGGCAACCCAGCCCCCCTTGGCATTATGCTGTAGTGCGATAAATGTATTAATTATTGATTACTTATAGTGAAAAATCTGTGAAGATTTGATGCTGTGGTTATCATTATAGTGACAGTATCCTTTAAACTTTCTAATTATCAAAGGAGGTTGTGTAGTACCTTGGATAGGTTGCAGTGGAAAGAGGGAAAACAATGTTATTTGTAAACAAACCTAATTATGTAATTTGAATTAAATTGTTAAAACAGGCTGGGATTGGCTCCAGCAGACCCCCGTGACCCTGTGTTTGGATTCAGCGGGTTGGAAAATGGATGGATGGATAAAACATTTGTGTGAGTCAGTTGGAATATTGTTCTCAGCCAACAGAATGTTTAATTTAAAAATTTATTGAAGAATTATATGAAATAAACAAGCTGAATTATATGAAAACCATGCAGCAGGATTAATTGAACCCCAAAACAGGACACAGTTAAAGGATAGGTTTGGTATTTTCCAAGTTGAAGTCATAGTAGTGGTATATATTAATTTATTAATTGAGATTTTGTTCATTTTAATAATAACCTGTCTGTTCTTACGGTTTACAACAAGGGAGCTTTAGAGCACTGGGATCTAAAGGTAAAAGAAAAAGCTTACTAAACACATGCACTGTGAAGTGGCAAAGGTTTTTATTTAATAAATCTGCCTTTTAAATGTATTTAAGGATTTGCTTAATTTCAATAATTATCAGTTTCTTATCACTACCTAGAATATGGTATAGTCTTTTACCCCCTGTAAGTTAAAATGAAAAAAACTTTCTCAGCTATATCTGTAAAAAAGTGTTAATTAAGCCAGTTAAGAAATAGTCTTACTGCTAGCATGGACTGTTAGATATGTTTGCACACTGGAGATGGCGTCCAGTTTTCTGACCATGCTTAACGTGCCTAAAGTTTGACTGTATGACCAAACTTAGAGAAATGTAACAAGATATGTAAGCCTTAAACAGAACTTTTCTTAAACAATAACTTTAACATTTTTTTATGTGTGTGAACTGTTTTGCTTTGAATTTTTCTAAAACATTTAAAATGAAGGTAATTGGTCTGTGGAATTATTTCAACACGTGTCACACTATTGGCAGAACCATCCTATGAAGCAAACTAAAAGCTGCAGAAGTTTGGCAGTTTGGGACAAATGCAGTTACAATGAGGCATTGTTGATAATGGAAGGAAATTAGAAATAATTATTTTGTCACAGATTCTTGGTCCTATTTTCTTGAGGTAAGGGTTTGTTTCTGGCTTGTTTGTCTGCTTGCAGTAGCTGTTGTGATATGCATGCCAAGTGAGAGTGTAGTGAAGAGAGTACACACAAGTTTCATTGTACTTTGAACACTTTGCAACACATCTGAACTGAACTGATTTATACAGTATTGTTTTTGTAATAAAAGCCTTAGATTTTTGAAAGAGCCAGACCACCTTTTCCAAGACTTGTCTTACACATGCACAATCAAAAAAAAGCAAAAGGTAGAGTATGAAATTGAGCAGATTGAAGCACCACAAACCAAGTATTGTTTTTAATGCATTATGAGTTGCTGCTTTTGCAGAGGATATAGTAATATAAGAACTGAGCACAATGTTTTTGTGTGAGTAAAGTCCTTGACACTGATATCAATCAATCCAATCAATTCCCAGAAGGAGAACAAGCAAACTCCATGCTAAACCTTGTGCTGTGAGGCAGGGATGATGGCTCTGCACTATCACTCTCCTTATGGTAAAACGTCTCCATTGAAATTATTAAACTTCAGCGTGATTAAACCTGGGTGAACAGGTGTTGCTAAAATAGCCTGTGTGCGTCCTCCCTGGTGCCTTGTCTGGTGAATGTTCCTGTTTTGTTTCCATTTAATGATTTGCTAAGATAGTCACCAGCTATACTGCAACCCTTAAGTCCCTACAATGATGGACTGAAGGCCGGAGGTCCACATGACCATCATCGTCTAATTCTTCCATGTGAAGCCTGAAAACCATGAGGACTGATTGAGATCATTTATGTTAGGTAGAATGCCCAGTGGGGACTGGGAGGTCTCATGGCCTTGGAACCCCTGCAGATTTTTTTTCCCCAGCCCTCTGGAGTTTTTTTGTTTTTTCTGTCCTCCCTGGCCATCGGACCGTACTTTTATTCTTTGTTAATTAGTATTGCCTAATTTTTATATTTTTCTTTTTTTCTTTCTTTATCTTGTAAGGCATTTGTATGAAAACATGCTATATAAATAAACATTGTTGTTGATCACATATTATGTGCAGTGTGCTTGAAATGGAAACAAAAAATTGCAGCCAGCATTTTTTTTTTTTTGGGTACTTGGGATTTTGAACACACTGTAAGAAGTTGTATAATATATTGAGGAACAGGCAGTGAGATGGGGGGGGAGCATAGTGCAGGCTTAAGGGGCGGGCAAACAAAGCCCCCTAGTGTGTGTGTGTGTATATATATATATATATACTTTTCAATATATCTGCATTTAATTTTACACTCTGACTTGCATTGCATGTTTAATCGTTGATTGGGGGAAAGGACTGCTTGTAAAGGGTACAGCATGGTGTTGTCTTTAGATTCCTCAGTTTAGCCAGGCCACAGGTCTTGGTCGTGTATTTGCCAGTCTGGGATAGGGGTCGGCTGTTACAAGCTAAATTGTTAAAAGAGAAATATAACTTGTTACTTGTTTGCCTTCTAATGCTTCAACTGTGTTTTCACTTTCATTACTTATTTAATACCCTCATCCTGAGGTTTTGTAACTTATTAAGTACATAATAACAAGTTGCGCAGAAAAGCTTTGAAGTTTAGCATTTTTAAACTTTTTATCCTATTTAATTGCATTCTTAAAAATAATGGTTCGTTAATGGCATTTTATGGTTCTTCACTGGGTTGTGTGGTTCCTCATATAGCTATTACTCTGGGAAAGGTTCTTTGATTATGACATTGGTTCAGTACTTCAAAAAAAGATCCTAATATGTAGAAAAAAACCTTACTGTATGGTAGGCTACCTTGCAGGACACTAACAGATTAAGAAAACCTGGACTTAGCCTGTATTATTGTAGAGCAGCAAGAATCCTTTTTTAAATCAGGAATCTGTTCTTTCTGGAACCTTCATGTAGATTGGTCTTTTAGGTACCAAAAATGGTTTTCCTGCTGCCTCTATTTTTAAGAGTGTGGTTGAAAGAGGCTAAATTCTTTATTTTGTAATCTCTAACATCTCTTAATGTTACCTTAAGATATATAGTTACAATAGCCCTAAAATCTGAAACTAGTTTTTACCATTTAAAAAAGAACAAGATTGGTTTGACGTATCTCTATTGTTAAACTATTTCAGATTTTTGATGCATAAAATCAGTAAATCTATGTTTCTCTTGTTACCCTCAGCAACCCAGTGTTTGAAGATATGAGATTAAGTTAAGGTAAATGATTTAAAATTGAGTTCCAAGTTCATAATTAATTCTAGATTCTTTACTTCTGGCTTAAATTGAAAAGTCAAATGTTCAAGATTTTTTTGCTAAGATCTTCACTTTTTTTTTTTTAATTGCAGCGAATAATTACAGGTTTCAGAATTTTTCTGTGTTAGGTTTCACTGCTCATCCCTTTTATAATTCACTCAGTCAGGGTCATCTGGTACTATAGATAGGTATAAGTGTGTGCACCATAGCACAAAATTTGTAAACCCCAAAAAAGCATTTGTAGTATAACCCAGCTGTAACATTTCCATATTTGACATTTTCCTGCATTTAACATTTTCGGATGTTGTTGTTGAGTCTTTAAATGCTATTTTCACACCACAACTAAAATGACACTATTCTGATTTTTGCTTTGTTTTATTGCCTTTTTACCTTCTCGTATATGAAGTATAAGGAAAGTATTGTAATGTGTGTGTGGGTGCGTGTTTGTGTGTATGTAAACACGATAACTTAAGTATGCTTTCACTTAGATCAGCCAAATTTTGCATACAAATATTAGGTACAAAACATAGCCTAAAAGTTGAAAAAATTTATTTCTGCTAACCGGAAGTGGTACTTTTACCTTTTACCTTTTATTCATGCAGCTGCAGAGTCCGATTTATTCACTCTAAAGAGGCCCCGAATATTCTGTAATAACTCTTGCTAGAACAACGTGCAATGCACTCCTCAGTATATGGAGCTTCAAACAAGCCAGGATGCCCCTGCGTCAGAGCAATGAGGTAGGCACCGGACAGCTGTCACGACATTTAACCTCAATTTGCAATGACTGGGTGCATACTGCCTGTATCCCTTCACTCAGTCACTTGACTTCTCATTAGGATGGTGGTGTACAGCACGTCTTCATGGTACGAACCTTTTGAGTCACCAACTCGTTTAAGCGATGTCAGAATCAACTAGATGATCGGAAGGTTGCCTCCAGCAAGATGAACTAATGTGTCACACATTGGCAAGGAGCATGGCAGAAATTGAGTTCTTCTTCAGCAAAAGGGTTATTTCAAAGGGGCTTTGGCCATTACGGTTGCTGGTCTAACACCACCAGACTTTTTTCCTTTGGGGTATGCTCAAAGGAAAAGTCTAAAGGAACAAGCCTCACACTGTGGAAGATTTGAAGGAAAACCTCCAACGTGAAATTGCTGAGATGTTTGCCGATATGTTCAGGAGCTTGGAGTGCCATGTTGAAATGTGTCATGCAGAAAACAGAAACCACTTCCAGCATTGCATGTAATTCAATCGATTACACATACGTCAAGGTATATAGTGTATTTTTTTGGTTCAGATTGCTTCATCCTAATGGGAGTTACAACAGAATATTTGGGGCGTCTTTCTAGTCAATCTCCCACCATTATTAATTTGATTTTTCTTGTTGATGGTTCTTTAATGTACATAATATAAAAATATAATCATTGCAGTTTACTCCTCAAATATCCATCCCCATATCTGAGTATACGAGAAAGTCTACAGGAGACTACTCACTTTTTTTTTTGTTTTTTTTTTTTGGACTGGTCAGATTAATTTTGCAAGTGATTCAAATCTGACATGAATGCATACAGATATGTATCTTGAAAATGCCCTGCACACACAAAATCAATAAAAACAATTTTAATCAGACAGGTGCCAAGTAATAGACAGATGCTGGTCGCTATTCACATTGTTTCAGAGTAGGATGTCTGCAAATTCATTAGTTCAATATGACATTAAAAAGAAACAGTAAATAAAAGATCTTAGCTGTTAGTTTGAGTGCAGTTACCACTGCCAGATCTATATGTTTAAACCTGTGAATATGAAATTAGACAGGACTGGTGGAACTACAATGTGGAGGGTATGATACAAAATAGTCATATGAGAGTATTATGACACTGGGCAGCTGGCAGACAGTACAGGTTGGGGTGGTGAGAACAGAAATAACACCCGTGTGGATGCTCCTTTTATCTCCACTCGTGATGATGTCAGCAGAGGACTGTCCCTGTTCCCAAACCATCATCAATTGCAGAAAGTCCTCCCTGTGCCCTGATCCTGAGAAGATCAACCAGTCAGTCTTGGCTGCACAGGCATCACCGGGATCATGTGTTAGCTCAGGTAGTGCCTGAGAACAACCCAGCTGAAGATCTAGCAGATGTGAGGATGTTGATGATGGCACTAGGGCATAGATTATGTCAGAATCTGTGACAGGGCTCCAGCAACAGTTGAATATGCAGATTTCAGGTGTCTCAGAACCTTGGTGTGTTTGTAGCTGAGGTACAATATATGGCTAGACCTGGCCAGGGTTGCTTTTCTGTGAGGCCTGACATCTGTGGTAGTTCTACGTCAACATGGCCACTTTCTTAGTACAGTCATGTTGGAGCAGGCACTGGCTGAAGCCACAGAAATCAAGCAGGTTTTGCTGGAGATACAGTACTCCTAAATTTACTGCTCTAGCTGGACGCAAGACACCTGGGTGGCCATTAGTTCAGTTTCATCAGGTAGACACCATAGAAATACAACCACCACCTGAACTTTTGACAACTGCTGCTTCTTTAAAAGCCCAGCCTTTTGAACCTCAGAAAATAGCTTACCCACTTACCTGTTGGTGTTGTGGTCATCAAGGGCATAATTAGCACTTCTGTCCATCAAAAAAGAAGCACAGAGCACTGAAACCTACAGAGGAAATGACATGGGACTGGCATCGGTGGGATGGTTCTAAGACTCTTGGAGAAGAGATCCACCCAACCACCAATATTTGCAGGCCACCTTGGTGATATTGTTAAATCCATGCTTGGGTTGGCACACAAGAGGTAAAAATCATTTTGACTCCTATGCTGGGGCAAAATAAAATTGGTGGGAAAACAAAAGATCCAGCAAGATATTAAGGTTGCAGCCATTAAGGACCCATGAATCTTGGATCATGACGTCCTGGAGCAAGTTGGAGTGCAACTGGTTTTCTGCAGTGGCACCTTAATTAGTAGTGGCTTCACTGATTTCCAACAACAGCAATAATCCTGAAGTATTATAATGATCATTTTGCCACCTGCCTGGAGGATGCTGGACATACGCATTTAGTGCAACACACCATTGAAACTAGAGATACAGTTCCAATAAATTAGTGCCCCTGTCACATTCCCCTTGCACAAAATTCACCAGCAGAGTGAATTTTTCAGATAATCAGTCCATCCAGAATTCAGCCATCTGAGTCGTTCGGTGTAGCTCTTACAGGTATTTAAAAAAAAAAAAAAAAAGAAAAGGTAGTTCTGGGTAGAAGCATTAAAGCATTACTATTGCAAAAGCAACATGCACATCAAGAAAATAAGTTAGAAGATAAGCGAATTTTACAGCAAAGGATTAACAGGTTAATTAAACAAAATAAAGAGATGTATGGGGAAAAAATCAAGAGGTGGTTCAATGATAACAATCCAAAGCAGGTCTGGAAGGGACTAAAAACAATTATAGGACTAGGCCCTAAAAAGAATGTGGATTTTCCAGCTGACAAAGACCACAAGCTTTTAGCAGATGAACTGAATAACTTTTATGCCAGATTTGAAACAAGTGATTTCAGCACCCAAAATACAGAAATAAAGGAGATGCTTTATAAAAACACCAGGTATTCTGCTGTGATTGGGTTCAGTTTAACTGAAGTGGAAAAAGGCTTGCGGCAGGCCAAAACAAATAGTGCAGTGGGACCAGACGGCATATCAGGTCAGCTCTTAAAGTCTTGCTCTAAGCAGCTCTCCCCAGTTTTTCATATGCTTTTTAACTGGTCCTGTGGTATTGTACCTGATCTGTGGAAACAATCAATCATTACCCCTGTATCTAAGGTTCCTAGGCCAAGCTGTTTAAATGACTATAGACCAGTGGCACTTACATCTATTCCAATGAAATGCTTTGAACACTTGGTGAAAAACATTTTAATGACAGAGACAAAGACTTTTCAAGACAACAATCAATTTGCTTATTGTGCAAATAGAAGTGTGGAAGATGCTCTGCTTGTTATCTTACATCAAATCTATACCTTTCTTGATCAGCCTGGTTCATATGTCAGAGCACTATTTTTGGATTTTTCTTCAGCGTTCAGTACTATACAGCCTCATATACTGATTGGGAAATTAAACAGTATGAATGTAAACCCATTTATCACACTATGGATTCAGAACTTTCTTTTAAATTGTTCACAGAAAGTTAAAGTTCAGGACACTTTTTCAATAGCCATTCATTCAAACACAGGAAGTCCACAGGGGTGTGTCTTATCACCATTACTGTTTACTCTGTACACAAGTGACCTGAGACAGAACAATGACCACTGCTCCATTATTAAGTATGCGGATGACACCATGATCATAGGATGCATATCTGGGGAGGATGAAAGCCACTATCTAAATCAAGTGGACTGTATGGTAAACTGGTGCAATAAAAACTCTCTCACTCTGAATGTAAAAAAGACCAAAGAAATGATATTTGATTTTAAGAGACAGAAATCTGTATGTTCACCTATTGTAGTTCTGGGAGAGGAGGTAGAAATAGTGAATGAATATAAATACTTAGGAACTTACCTAGATAACAATCTTAACTGGAATACAAATACAAAAAAATTATTTTCTAAATGCAACCAGCGCTTATTTCTCCTCCATAAACTCAAACTATTTAAAGTAGACAAGGACCTCATGTTGTCTTTCTATCGCAGTATGTTCCAGTCTGTGATCACTTTCAGTTTCATTCCGTGGTTTAATAGTCTGACAAACCAGAACTCAAAAAAGCTCCAGCAGATTACGAAGTATGCAGCTAAAGTTATTGGGGCTGATGTAGATGATTTGACAAGTTTGTGTCAGAGGGCAATGCTAAAGAAACTGGAAATCATCTCAACTGATGACAGACATCCATTACATGTACAACTAAACTTCAGTAAATCAGGAAGGATAGTTGCTTTGAAAACTCACACAAATCGCTCCAGAAACTCCTTTCTTCCTAGTGCCATACGACTTTTCAATAAGAAATATCAGAGATAATGTTTAATGTTTTGATATATATCCTGTTACCTTTTTTTTTTGGTGTAAATATGTTTTATCTAACTGCCTTACCTTAACCTTTCTTATTTCTATTTGTCTGTTTTATTTCATTCTGTCTGTTACCTGTTATTAGATGCAACTGAGAAGGCAAATTTCATGTTTTCTTGTAGTAAACATGACTAAATAAAGAAACCTAAACCTAAACCTAAACCTAAATACCAGCACCTGAATAGTATGATTAGGAAGGACTTGATAGCCTAGTCATGTTGGTTTTCCTCTTTTGACCTGAAGAGTGGATAGTGACAAATGGAGATGGCATCAGAATCAAGGGCGATGACCACTTTTATGACTGGTAGTGGACTCTGGCCCTGAATATTTGGGCCCTGCAATGCTCCAGCCCCATTTGAGTGGCTAATGGATGAGGTGTTCGTGGGCATACCCAGATACTGGTGCCTTGTCCATCTGCAAGACTTGGTAGCCCATTGTATAAATCTTTTGGTAGGCCCTGAACTTGTTATGAGATGTTTTCTAGAGAATGAGAAATGCCAGTTTGAAACTGCACCCAAACAAATGCCATCTGCTGCTCAGGGAGGTGTCATTTTAAGGGCACAGAGTGACCAGACAGGGCAAAAAAAAAAATAGGACATGACAGCTGCAGTACGGGATTGGTCTACTCTGAAAAATCAGTAACAGGTACGTGAACTATTGCATCTGGCATCCTACTACACATGGTTTGTTCCTGGTTTTGCTACCATAGTGGGGCCCCCTTGTGACACCACATGTAGTGGGAATTGGGGTCACCAGCCTACACTCGTGTCTAGTATGCGAGACTGAGTGTGACCAGGATGATGATATTAGACAGGGAGACACGGACACAAAAGGGTTGCGTTTTTGCAAAAATAAAGTGAAATTTTATTTACAGGTACACATAAAGAAAAACAAAAATAATGTCCTGCGGAAAATATATATACCCAGTCCAATAATCCAAAGGACACACCAAGTTATAGTTAATGAAAATTAAAATCAAAACTGAAACTATTAGTAAAAAACATTTTCGTAAACTGAAATGAAATAATTAACAAAACTAAAATGAAAAATTAAAACTAAACGAAACTATTGAAGTAGCTGGAAAGACTAACTGAAATAAAATAATAATATACTAAGCATAATTTTAGTTTTCATTTTTGAATTAATTTTCTTGCTTTTAGTTTTTAACCCTTATAACATTTAACTCTAAAACTGAAAGCCATCCATCATGAGCTGCCTACACCTATTCATCCAGTGAACGGCGGCTGGTGACGGTGGGTGGGTTTCACACAGCATTTGCAGTGACAGGCCAAGCTGAATACGGGCGTGTAAAGCATATGGAAAAGAAAGAGATTTACGTGCCACCTTTCTTTGCACTTGTTATATATCAATATGTAATTCAAACGCCTGAAATCGGAATGTGCTGCTCAACAAAAACTTTACCATATGGACAGAAAAATCACGAGTGAGTAACATTTCAATTTATTTCTCAGGTGTCTGCTTTTTGTTGACAGTAATTCACCTGCCACTTTGCACTGGAAGTATATACAAAGTATAGAGAAAGTATACTAATCATGAAAAAAATTTGACCTCGACATTTTGATGAATCTTGACGTTTTTGAGCTCCCCGAGTCCGAAAATATAGTTTTTTGGAATTATGTCTGTGTGTGTGTGATGTGTGTATAAACACGATATCTCCTAGACGCAACTAGATAGTTGAAATTTGGCATGAGGTTGTTACACCAAAACTGTAGATCTGTATCAACTTTTGGGATAAATCCATTAACCAGAAGTGGTACTTTACCTGAACACATACTCTATTTTTTTTTTATTCATGCAGCTGCAGGGTCCAATTTATTCAACTTTACTTTTATAATAATTGTTCAATATAGTATTAATTTGATTTGATTTGTTGTTGATGGTTCTTTAATGTAATCATTGTCTTGCAGTTTACTCCTCAAATATCCATCCCCATATCTGAATACACGAGAAAGTCTGGGGGAGACCACTCCCGATTTTTGAAAATAAAACAGCATTGATCGAGAGACTGACAAGGTCATCATACAAGATTAGCATATAGTTTCTGACCAATCACTTTTGCTTTAAAAACATCGTTTAACAACGAAGTGTTACAAACCTTGTAAAATTCCTGAGTTGGCAATGTCTTTACTGAGCTACAGGTACAGTAGGTGGGGGAAGCGAGTCTGCCAAGTGGTGAAAAGCTAACATACTAATGTGTTTTTGTATTTATTTTATATTTATTCATTTATCTTTTTAGTTCATATTCACAGCTCAAAATACCTGATATTATGAAAATAATCCAGTAGCAGAATTATACTTTAAAATATCTGTCCCCGTTTTTTCAATGTTTCTCTCTCTCTCTCTCAAATTAGGGATTTTTCCTGCCTTGCATCTAAACATGCTTGGGTAGGCTCCTGGTTCCTGTGATCCTGCTCTGGATAAATATGTTTAGATAATGTATAAATTGTTCTTAATCTCAGATGCTGTCTCTGTCATTTTGTGCCTATCCATACTCTTATTACCTGCTCATGCTCTGCTCATTAAGGGTTTACCATTCTTATACATGGGCTATTCAAGTCTCACTGCCCCTAACCTTCACACTACATGCTTGTTTTTCTTTGTTTCCCTCAATACAGCTAGGTGGGGTCTACACACTCATTCAAGCCTAAGAGCCCTGTTCTTCCTTAACCGCCATGATTTTCATGGTCACACCTGTCAGAACACAGTAGAATCTCTTTTCTTATTTTTTTTATATCTTTCCAGGCCTGCAGGTGCAAAATTCTGTCTATAAACTGTTTGTGCCTGAGATGGAATCAGAGATCAATATGGTTGGTAGAAAATAACAAAGCCCAGTGTTTGAGATTTTTGAATGAAATATTGAAGGCATTCATTATTTGTCGTTGGAGCAGGATATGTTGTGTGCTGTAGACATTTAGAGTAAAAATCCCTCACACCTTAAAATTCACCTAAAGTTCATTACAAATTGGCCCATTCTGGGCAATAAAAGGAAAAGAAAAAAAGTGCCAACAGTCAGCACAGATTTGTTCAGCACAAATGACACAAAATATTTTAAAAATTATAAAATTGTGTACAATTGTTCATATTCGATACCTGGTTTTGATTATGCTTGTTTTTATCAGACAAAAACAAAACCAAATAGTATAGTGTGTTGTGTAGTGTAGCAAGCTTCCACTAACATTAAATTCATATTATATCCAAACCCATTAAGTGTATAGTTCTGTTTCATTGTGACACAAAAACTAAACTCCATAGTAGCTCTTTAACCAAACTATAATTACTAAAACTAAAACTGAAACTTATATATATAAAAATAAAATAGAAATGTCTTTGTAAAATAAAAAAATAAACTAAAACTAAAAATACACGATGAAGAAAAACTAAAACTAAACTGAAATATAGAAATAAAAACAAATATAAAAAGGCAAAACTATAATAACCTTGGGACACACAAACAGTACTTAAATGGAGCCCAATAATGACTATTTACAGTACAGTGCTGACTGAAAGTCCCTAACGAAAAAGAAAAATTCACATAAATTAATGAAACCCATATATAGACAAAAATAAAGCACAGAAATCCCAGTCAGGAAGCTCCTCCTCCAAACAGTGTATAATACAGGGTTTACTAAGAAAAATACCAAAATACAGAAAAAAAAAAAGTTTATATACAAAAATAAACAGCTCACCATTAATCACAGCCCGATAAATACCTCCACCACAGCTAATCCAGAGATATTTACGTAATATTTACAAAAATCAAAGGGCAAGCAGTAGTACTTGGTAAATTCAAGACAGTGTTCTACCAAATATCTCTCTCTCAACAAGATCATAGCCAGAAGACCCCCTACAGAGACCTGAAATTCCCTTTTGTATTCTGCGCCCCCGGGCCCAAGAAGATATTGCTACAGACCAGAGTAAAATGGGCGTTACATCTCATTTTCGACTTCAGCCAATCATATATTAAATTTGGGATACGTCAGGCACTGATCAGCCAATGGCAAATTTAAACATCGTGGTCAATCACCTTTTATTCAAGAAATCGCCAATTGGTGTTATTTGTCATTCATGTTTCACTTTAGCCAATTGCCTTATGAATACGTAAAAAGACAGGTGGGAGTAAGATAATTTCTAAAGGTCAAGATAAAGTGACTGTAAGGGACGGAGTGTTTATTCGTAAAATACATCTGCGACGATTGTCTACTAGTGCCAATATCTTACACTATAGCACTCTGTCGAGTGCATTATTAAGACTGCAGTGTATTTTTACCACCGTCATTTATGATTAGCGGTTCTGAAAAAATATGACAATAAAAGTTTGGATATGAGATATTTATCGTTGCTAAACAATGTCTGAAGAAAATTTAAATGAATATATCAATACAAATTTGTGTCCACCTAATTTTAATGGATTGACGTAGACTTAAGTGTGAGCTATACTTGATTAAGTCAGTCAGATTAAAACAAATGTTTGACTGTTGTTGTTTACTCGAATGTACAAATGAAATCGTCGCCTACATTTAACAAGTCACCTTAAAGACCGTCTATAAACGTATTACAATTTTAAACTTTGAATAAACTGTCAGAGTTAAATCTTTACTTCTATAACACACAACCCTAAAATGTGTTTTATTACTTTCATTACTATTTATCAACGTTTATTTATTTATGTATTCCTAATATTCCATTGTAGCCCATTCTGCCTGCAGATCAGCCTCTGTTCTTTGTTTGCTGATATGTGTTAAATATTCTATGGTATTCATGTCTGTTCTCAACATATCTGCAGCTCTAGTAAGTTTCTTGCCTGTGGATCTCGTATTCAAGTTTTTTTTAGCTGTATTATGGTTACAGAATATTACAAATCACATACTTGACACACTCACATTCATGTATTAGGGAACAGACAACATTAAGAATGCTGGCAATGAAATTGTGACTTTAAAGAATCCTTTGGCTGTCTCTACATGTTATCAATGTTAAATGTAAGAAACACAGTTATCATAGTGCATATAGTCAGTCACCTTTCAATCATTATTTTTATAATGAAGTTTACTACGATTTGTGAAGAGCAAATATTATGCCTTAAAAAGAATAATATTTTTGCAGTTTTTGTGACTGTGCACCTGTTAATCAGGGTATTCAATTATTTGACTTAATTGGATCTTTATTACCCTTGCTGGATTGGGGTGGCCTCTTTTATACTGCACCCAGAAGTGCTCCAGGTGCTCCTCGATCATGTTCCAGCAGCACTTCCGGGTGTGGCAGAAGTGCTGCAAAGGAATCCGGCTCCTCTACTGGTAGCACTTCCAGGTGTGGCGGAAGTGCTGTAGACTATGGCTCCAGAACTGTCCACACGCCCCCTGGTGGTGGCAAGGTCTTGCTCAAGGTGGAGCATCTAAGCTCCCGTCGTGTGATCCCCCCGACGTGCCCCATGGGGGCTGCCCCCTGTCCTGGGGGAGGTACTGTTGGTGATATGTCCACTCCCCAGGTCCTCTCCTCAAAAAGGGTGTCCCGTCCAGGCAAAGTTACTGGCCATCTATCACACTATTTAAGATCATCAAATATATATTTATTATAATTCAAATTACTTATGCAAAAGTTACATTTAAAGATTAAAACATGACAGATGTTTGTTTGTAGTTCATATCTCATTTAGCCTCCATTTGACTCCATCAGGTCCTAGTGGTGTGCTAAACACATCGGCCTGTCTTTAGTGTCTCTGAGATTGGAGGAGGCCAGGAGTCTAACTGTATAGCAGGCACTAGTGTGTATAGTGTGCATCAGCATCACAACTGTTAACAAGATGAGATGGCAGATATTTCAGCTGGGCATCATCCTATATGACTACACAAGCAAACAGCATATTAAGAGCACTGAGTGGGTATACTCCAATAGAACTGACCCCTGTACAAGCTGTAAATGACTCATAGGTTTATACTGAAAAACTGGTTTACATCAATGTAGTTTTCTATAGGATATACTATATATATATATATATATATATATATATATATTGTGGGGAACAGCCCAGACACAGACAGGCGGACACCGAAGGTTCAAGCACCAACACACGTTTATTCATTATTATTTACATAAAGTGTAGCACGCACAACCCAGTGCCTCCGCACCAATCACCCTTAGTCCAGGCCTCTTTACAATGCCTGTCTTCTCCTGACCACCTCCACTCCTCTCCTTCGAGCTCCATCCTCTTCCACCCGACTTCAGCCATCGAATGGAGGGAGGCGGCCCCTTTTATCCCCACCTGGATGTGCTCCAGGTGCCTCCCAATGAGTGCCTGCCGGAACTCCCTGGTGTGGCGAAAGTGCCAGCTGTGCACCCGGAAGCACTCCGGGTGTCCTTGGTCTTCTTCTCCCCAGCACTTCCGGGTGTGGCGGAAGTGCTGTGGGCCAGGGCTCCTCATGCATCGGGGCGCCCCCTGGTGGTGACCACAGGCCCCTATAAGGTTGAGCTTCTAAGCTCTGTTCCCGTGGTCCCCAAAGCCACCAGGGTGGTCGCTCCCTCATGGTCTGGAGGAGGCGTCCTGGCTGGGTACCACCCCCAGCCGCTTGCCACACTATATATATACTGCACAAAAAAAATTAAAGGAACCCTTTTGAATGAGAGTATAGTATCAAGTCAATGAAACTTCTGGGCTATTGATCTGGTCAGTGAAGTAGTAGAGGGGCTTGTTAATCAGTTTCAGCTGCTTTGGTGCAGTAGAGGGGCAACAATGAGATGACCGCCAAAACAGGAATGAATGGTTTAACAGGTGGGAGGCCACTAACATTTTTCCCTACTTATCTGTTTTGTCACTCATTTTTCATTTGGCTACAGTCAGTGTTACTACTGGTAGCATGAGGCCATACCTGGACCTTACAGAGCTGGCACAGGTAGTCCAACTTCTCCAGGATGGCACATCAATGCATGTCATTGCCAGAAGGTTTGCTGTGTCTCCCAGCACAGTCTCAAGGGCATGGAGGAGATTCCAGGAGACAGGCAGTTACTCCAGGAGAGCTGGACAGGGCCCCTCGTAGAAGGTCCTTAACCCATCAGCAGGACTGACCGGTATCTGCTTCTTTGGGCAAAGAGGAACAGGATGAGGGTGGCCTGAGTGCCCAATGTCCTCTAGTGGGAACCGTGGAGCTCGATTGGCATTTGCCATAGAACACCAGAATTGGCAGGTCCACCACTGGCAAGCACCCTGTGCTTTTCACAGATGAGAGCAGGTTCACCCTGAGCACATGTGACAGATGTCAAAGGGTCTGGAGAAGATGTGGAGAACGGTATGCTGCCTGTAACTTCATTCAGCATGACCGGTTTAGTGTTGGGTCAGTGATGGTCTGGGGAGGCATATCCATGGAGGGACACACAGACCTCTACAGGATAGACAACAGCACCTGGACTGCCATTAGGTATCAGGATGAAATCCTTGGACCCATTGTCAGACCCTATGTTGGAGCAGTGGTCCTGGGTTCCTCCTGGTGCATGACCATGCCCAGCCTCATGTGGCAAGAGTGCAGGCAGTTCCTGAAGGATGAAGGAATTGATACCATTAATTGGCCCCCACGCTCACCTGACCTAAATCCAATAGAACACCTCTGGGACATTATGTTTCGGTCCATCCGATGCCGCCAGGTTGCACCTCAGACTGTCCAGGAGCTCAGTGATGCCGTGGTCCAGATCTAGGAGAAGGTCCCACAGGACACCATTCATCGTCTCATTAGGAGCATGCCCTGACATGCATACAAGCACGTGGGGGTCATAAAAACTACTGAGTACGAATTGGAGTTGCTGCAATTAAATTTCGGCAAAATGGGCTAGCCTGCTGCATCATTTTTTAACTTTGATTTTCGGGGTGTCTTTGAATTCAGCCCTCTGTAGGTTGATGATTTTCATTTCCCTCAAACCATGTGGCATCCTTTTGTTCCTAACACATTATTATTCAGTCCATATCAGTATAGATATCCAGCAGGATTGTTTTCCCATTGAAATCTGATGTGTTTTCAAAGTGTTCCTTTAATGATTTTGAGCAGTACTGTATATATAGTGGGGCAAAAAAGTATTTAGTCAGCCACCAATTGTGCAAGTTCTCCCACTTAAAAAGATTAGAGAGGCCTGTAATTTTCATCATAGGTATACCTCAACTATGAGAGACAAAATGAGAAAAAAAAATCCAGAAAATCACATTGTCTGATTTTTGAAGAATTTATTTGCAAATTACGGTGGAAAAAAAGTATTTGGTCAATAACAAAAGTTCATCTCAATACTTTGTTATATACCCTTTGTTGGCAATGACAGAGGTCAAACGTTTTCTGTAAGTCTTCACAAGGTTTTCACACACTGTTGCTGGTATTTTGGCCCATTCCTCCATGCAGATCTCCTCTAGAGGAGTGATGTTTTGGGGCTGTCGCTGGGCAACACGGACTTTCAACTCCCTCCAAAGATTTTCTATGGGGTTGAGATCTGGAGACTGGCTAGGCCACTCCAGGACCTTGAAATGCTTCTTACGAAGCCACTCCTTCGTTACCCAGGCGGTGTGTTTGGGATCATTGTCATGCTGAAAGACCCAGCCATGTTTCATCTTCAATGCCCTTGCTGATGGAAGGAGGTTTTCACTCAAAATCTGATGATACATGGCCCCATTCTTTCTTTCCTTTACACGGATCAGTCGTCCTGGTCCCTTTGCAGAAATACAGCCCCAAAGCATGATGTTTCCACCCCCATACTTTACAGTAGGTATGGTGTTCTTTGGATGCAACTCAGCATTCTTTCTCCTCCAAACACGACGAGTAGAGTTTTTACCAAAAAGTTCTATTTTGGTTTCATTCCTCTTCTGGATCATCCAAATGCTCTCTAGCAAACTTCAGTCGGGCCTGCACATGCACTGGCTTAAGCAGGGGGACACGTCTGGCACTGCAGGATTTGAGTCCCTGGCGGCGTAGTGTGTTACTGATGGTAGCCTTTGTTACTTTGGTCCCAGCTCTCTGCAGGTCATTCACTAGGTCCCCCCGTGTGGTTGTGGGATTTTTGCTCACCGTTCTTGTGATCATTTTGAACCCACGGGGTGAGATCTTGCGTGGAGCCCCAGATCGAGGGAGATTATCAGTGGTCTTGTATGTCTTCCATTTTCTAATAATTGCTCCCCTCCTTTAACCGCCACCTTATCGTGGTGGAGGGGTTTACGTGTCCCAATGATCCTAGGAGCTCTGTTGTCCGGGGCTTTATGCCCCTGGTAGGGCCACCCAAGGCAAACTGGTCCTAAGTGAGGGATGAGACAAAGAGCGGTTCAAACCTCCTATGATGAAAGAAAACTTTGGACGGCGTTTTCCCTTGCCCGGACGCGGGTCACCGGGGCCCCCCTCTGGAGCCAGGCCTGGAGGTGGGGCTCGATGGCGAGCGTCTGGTGGCCGGGCCTGCACCCATGGGGCTCAGCCGGGCACAGCACGAAGAGGCAACGTGGGTCCCCCTTCCCATGGGCTCACCACCTATGAGAGGGGCCAAGGAGGTCGGGTGCAGTGTGAGTTGGGTGGTGGCCGAAGTTGGGGACCTTGGAGGTCCGATCCTCGGCTACAGAAGCTAGCTCTTGGGACGTGGAATGTCACCTCTCTGAAGGGGAAGGAGCCTGAGCTAGTGCGCGAGGTTGAGAGGTTTCGGCTAGATATAGTCAGACTCACCTCGACTCACAGCTAGGACTCTGGAACCAATCTCCTTGAGAGGGGCTGGACTCTCTACCACTCTGGAGTTGCCCCCGGTGAGAGGCGCCGAGCGGGTGTGGGTATACTTATTGTCCCCCGACTTGGAGCCTGTTCATTGGGGTTTACCCCAGTAGACGAGAGGGTAGCCTCCCTCCGCCTTCGGGTGGGGGGACGGGTCCTAACTGTTGTTTGTGCATATGCACCGAACAGCAGTTTGGAGTACCCACCCTTTTTGGAGTCCCTGGAGGGGGTGCTAGAGGGCATACCTTCTGGGGACTTCCTCGTTCTGCTGGGAGACTTCAATGCTCATGTGGGCAATGACAGTGAGACCTGGAAGGGTGTGATTGAGAGGAATGGCCCCCCCGATCTGAACCCGAACGGTGTTTTGTTATTGGACTTCTGTGCTCGTCACGGATTGTCCATAACGAACACCATGTTCAAGCATAGGGGTGTTCATATGTGCACTTGGCACCAGGACACCCTAGGCCTCAGTTCGATGATCGACTTTGTGGTTGTGTCATCGGACTTGCGGCCACATGTCTTGGACACTCGGGTGAAGAGAGGGGCGGAGCTGTCAACTGATCACCACCTGGTGGTGAGTTGGCTTCGATGGTGGGGGAGGATGCCGGTCAGGCCTGGTAGGCCCAAACGTGTTGTGAGGGTCTGCTGGGAACGTCTGGCAGAGCCCCCAGTCAGAAGTAGCTTTAACTCCCACCTCCGGCAGAACTTCGACCGCATCCCGAGGGAGGTGGGGGACATTGAGTCCGAATGGGCCATGTTCTTTGCCTCTATTGTTGAGGCAGCTGACCTGAGCTGTGGCCGTAAGATGGTCGGTGCCTGTCGTGGTGGCAATCCCCGAACCCGTTGGTGGACACCGGCGGTGAGGGATGCCGTCAAGCTGACGAAGGAGTCCTACAGGACCCTTTTGTCCTGTGGGACTCTGGAGGCAGCTGATAGGTACCGGCAGGCCAAGCGGAATGCGGCTTTGGTGGTTGCTGAGGCAAAAACTCGGGCGTGGGAGGAGTTTGGGGAGGCCATGGAGAACGACTTTCGGACGGCTTCGAGGAGATTCTGGTCCACCGTCCGGCGTCTCAGGAGGGGGAAGCAGTGCAGTGTCAACACTGTATATGGTGGTGATGGTGCGCTGCTGACCTTGACTCGGGACGTTGTGGGTCGGTGGGGGGAGTACTTCGAAGACCTCCTCAATCCCACTAACATGCCTTCCAATGTGGAAGCAGAGCCTGGGGACTCAGAGGTGGGCCATCGGACCTTACTCCTTTCTATGTTAATTAATGTTGTCTTATTTTAATTTCTTATTTTGTCTTTTATTTTTCTTCTCTCCATTATGTAAAGCACTTTGAGCTACTTTTTGTATGAAAATGTGCTATATAAATAAATGTTGTTGTTGTTGTTGGCTCCCCCATCTCTGGGACTGAGGTCACCGAGGTGGTCAAAAAACTCCTTGGTGGCAGGGCCCCGGGGGTGGATGAGATACGCCCGGAGTTCCTCAAGGCTCTGGATGTTGTAGGACTGTCTTGGTTGACACGCCTCTGCAACATCGCACGAACAACAGGGACAGTGCCTCTGGATTGGCAGACCGGGGTGGTGGTCCCCCTCTTTAAGAAAGGGGACCGGAGGGTGTGTTCCAACTACAGAGGGATCACACTCCTCAGCCTCCCTGGAAAAGTCTATTCGGGGGTCCTGGAGAGGAGGGTCAGTAGGATAGTCGAGCCTCGGATTCAGGAGGAACAGTGTGGTTTTCGTCCTGGTCGCGGAACAGTGGACCAGCTCTACACCCTTAGCAGGGTCCTAGAGGGTGCATGGGAGTCTACATGTGTTTTGTGGACTTGGAAAAGGCATTCGACCGTGTCCCTCGGGGAATCCTGTGGGGGGTACTCCGAGAGTATGGGGTACCGGACCCCCTGATAAGGGCTGTTCAGTCCCTGTACGATCGGTGCCAGAGCTTGGTCCGCATTGCCGGCAGTAAGCCGAACCCGTTTCCAGTGAGAGTTGGACTCCGCCAGGGCTGCCCTTTGTCACCGACTCTGTTCATAACATTTATGGACAGAATTTCTAGGCGCAGCCAGGGTGTTGAGGGGGTCCGGCTTGGTGGACTCAGGATTGGGTCACTGCTTTTTGCAGATGATGTTGTCCTGTTTGCTTCATCAGGCCGTGATCTTCAGCTCTCTCTGGATCGGTTCACAGCCGAGTGTGAAGCGGCTGGGATGGGAATCAGCACCTCCAAATCCGAGACCATGGTCCTCAGCCGGAAAAGGGTGGAGTGCCCTCTCAGGGTTGGTAGCGAGATCCTGCCCCAAGTGGAGGAGTTCAAGTATCTCGGGGTCTTGTTCACGAGTGAGGGAAGAATGGAGTGTGAGATCGACAGGCGGATTGGTGCGCCATCCGCAGTAATGCGGGCTCTGCATCGGTCTGTCGTGGTGGAAAAGGAGCTGAGCCGCAAGGCGAATTTACCTATGGTCATGAGCTATGGGTAGTGACCGAAAGAACGAGATCGTGAATACAAGCGGCTGAAATGAGTTTCCTCCGCAGGGTGTCTGGGCTTTCCCTTAAAGATAGGGTGAGAAGCTCAGTCATCCGGGAGGGGCTCAGAGTAGAGCCGCTGCTTCTCCACATCGAGAGGAGTCAGATGAGGTGGTTTGGGCATCTGATCAGGATGCCTCCTGGACGCCACCCTGGTGAGGTGTTCTGGGCACGTCTAACCGGGAGGAGGCCCCGGGGAAGACCCAGGACACGCTGGAGGGACTATGTCTCTCGGCTGGCCTGGGAATGCCTTGGGATTCTCCCGGAAGAGCTAGAAAAAGTGGCCGGGGAGAGGGAAGTCTGGGCATCTCTGCTCAAGCTGCTGCCCCCGCGACCCGACCTCGGATAAGCGGAAGAGGATGGATGGATGGATATATATATATATATATATATATATATATATATATATATATATATATATATATATATATATATATATATATATATATACACAGTATATATATATATATATACATACACATATATATGTGTGAATGTATGTATGTATATGTTTTTTTCAGTTATTGTTAGTTTGTGGACATTTCTTGTATTTTGTTTGGGGTTATTATTCCATCTGTGTCTTTTTATTGTTTGAGGCACAGTGATTAGCAGATTGTCCGGTTCAGAGAACTCATAAGCACTTTATCCACTCCGGAGCTTTTATAGTGTCTTAGAGAGGAAAAAAAAACTTGCTGGACATCTTTCCAAATTTTTACCTTATACTGTTTGTCACAATTACAAGTGGTGAGCAATTGGCTAGTTAAGAGTAGACTTAGATCCACAATGGCGCATGAAAGACTGAATCATTTGACTCTGATGTCATTTGAGAGTGATCTGATTCAGAAACTGGACTTTAATGATCTGATTGTGGACTTTGGTGAAAAGTAATCCAGAAAGGAAAAATATAATATTTCAAAGAAAGCATTGGTTTGTGTTCATATACTGTACAGAGTAGCCTCTGCAACATTTGATATTCTTGCTTTGGTTGGCATTTGCAATAGGGCTCTATAGCTGATTTTTCAAACTTTTGTTTGTGATGGTTACTTAGCCATTGCTGCACAGATGACAAAGAAACTAATTAATTAAATGTATAAGCTTTGATACAGGGTATGGTGTTTCTCATAATTTTAGAGAGTAAGCACATATTTTTTCATTTTAAAGCTAAGATCCTCTAGTCGTCATTTAGTTTGTGTGTCTCTAAGGAATTGAAGTTGATGTGTGTAACACTCATAGTATTTTGTGTAGATAGGGCCCCAAAATGCCTCAAACCCAGGTAAACCCACCCTCCTTAATCTGGCCTTGGTGAAAACTATTAGAAACAGCAAATTTTGCAAATAATCTGCACAAGTTCAGATAGAGAATATTATGTTTCACTAATATGCTGAAATTCCATGAGGAAACAACAAAAGCATATGGTAAGTGGATATGCTATTAATCTTGCTTTTTCAGAAAGTTTTTATAAAGTACCACATAAAAGGTTAGTGATAAATATAAAAGAAATGGGAATTTAAATTGCAGTGTGTAGGTGGGTACGAAATTGGCCTTAAACATAGGATGCAAATGATTATGGGGAGTGTAATTTTTACAGACTTCAGTGATGTTAAATGTTGTGTCCCTCAGGGATCAGTGCTCAGGCCACTGCTCTTTTTAATATACATAAAAGATCTAGGAAAGAATATAAGCAACAAGCTGAGTATGTCTACAAATAATACTAGACCAGGTGGATGGACAGATAATGCAGAATACGCTGAATTGTTATAGAGGGACCTGGACGGCATATAGACTTGGACAGATTTGCAGGTGAAATTTAATATAAGTAAATGTTTTAGGAAGCAAAAATGTCACATTTGGATACACAACTTGAAAGTACATCTTATGAGTCATGCTGGACTCCTCACATTCTACATCAAGACAGTGTACAGAAGCAATGAATAAGGCTAATAGGATGTTATGTTATAAATCACAATGTGTGGAGTACAAGTCAAGGACTTGTATTCTTAAGCTATATAAGGCCTTATATACTTCCTGGGGCCTGAAGTATAAAACATTAATAACATTTATTTTTATAGCACATCTTCATTCAAAGATGTAGCACCGTGTTTGACAAAATGTCAAAGAAGTATTTACATGCAAAGAAAAACAAATTAAAATTAGATAAGAATGATAATGCATAAATAGTATACAGAAATACATAATGCACATCTACATACGGTAGATACTGTATATATTTAAGAGAGAGAAATAGAGTCCTTAAATATAGAATTGTTTAAGTCTATCAATTACAGTCTGATTATAAGGTCAGTTAACCAGGGCGGACAAAAAAAAAAAATTAAAAACTTCAGTTAAGTTGGAGAAAAAACAATCTGTAGGGGTTCCAGACCAAAAGACCACTCAGCCATGCTTGGGCTTTCTGCCTAATATACTGTACATGTTCTTAAATAGTTCTTTGTTTTTGTTTGTTTTTTTTAAAGGTTTCAGCTCCAAGTATTCAGCACAGTGGCTGTCATGGCAGGCTGTGGTATCTGCTTTCATTCAAACATCACATGTGTCTGCACAGGACTTTGATCAAGTGCTCGTGCGCAGAATGGCACCACAGAAGAACCAGAAAGGAAAACAGAGAAAAGTAAAGATTAATAAATATTGCAGGTTCATTGAAAAGTATGATAATTATATACAAATCTAGTTTATTAAGGGTAGAACTAAAATGTACCCAAGAAAAGGCCAAATTAAAAAAGAAGGTTTTTAGAAGTTTTTAAAAATATTTATACAGTGTTAGCCTGATATATCTCTGTTGGTAAAAGTATTCCAAATTTTTGGAGCCTAACCGCAAAAGGCTGCCTCACTGCTTATTTTATACTTGGTTCTTAGAAAAATAAGCAGACTGCTATTATACAAAGTGGCGGACGGCCAGCAGCTCATGACGGCCTGAGATGGAAGGATGGGGGAAGGCAGCTTTTCCAGGACACTGCCTCCCCCAAAACACTGGATGGCAGCTCCCCTGGAGTGTAACGGTGCCCCGGATTCCCATAGGGCATCCTGGGACTTGGAGTGTGGTTTGTCAGCCCTGTTGGGTACCGTGGGTGCCGCCAGGAGGAGCTGTGAGAGGACCGGAGGAACTATGCCTTTTTCATAGCCTGAAAGTACTCCCAAGTCACGAGGACGGGAGCCCTGAAGTACTTCCAGACTGAAGAAAAAGGCAATTCTCCATCTGACCCAGAAGTGCGAGCAAGTCACGTGGGCGAAAGGACAGAAAGCGAGCAAGCGAGCAGCAAGTGAGCGGAAGTTAGAAGGTAGTAGGACAAAGCTTGCTGGGAGGAGTGGAGGAGAAATTTGTGTGTTTTATTGTATTTGAAATAGTGTGTTTATTTGCCTGTGTATGGTGGTGGAGGTGCTTCAAGGCACTACAAAAGGAAGAATAATAATTAAATACCTTCTTGGTGATTTTACCCTGTATTCAGTGTGTATGTCTGTTGGGTTGAAAGGGGCGACAGCGACCCCTAGCGTCTTTCAACAGTAAGATCTAAGGTTACAACCTGGAATGCAGTGGGATAAGCACAGCAAAATAAAGAAAGGTGCAAGATTATGTAAATTATGTAAAGCACCATTAGTAGTATTTAAAGTCAATTATAAAAGACATGGGTAAATAATTTAACAATGCAAAAACTGGTGAGATGTGTTCAGATTTTCTTTTTCAGCAGCTGTATTGTGGACTAATTGCAACCCCTTGATGTCTTTCTTAGGAAGACCAGTTAGGAGTGGGTTATAGTAATCTATCTGATTAAAAACAAATGTTTGAATTCATTTCTCAGCATCTTGCAATATAATAAGAGGTCTAACTTTTGCAGTGTTCCTTAAATGGAAAATTGCAGTCTTAGTAATTTGGTTAATGTGTGATTTAAATTTTAGGTCACAGTCTATGATTATACCTGAATTCTTTATTTCTGCCAGATTATTAATTTTAAGAGATCAAGTTTAATACCCATTGTTTCTGTTGTTACTAATGACTAAGATTTGAGTTTTTTCCTTATCTAGCTTGAGGAGATTACTACTCATCCATTCAGAAATACAAGATAGACATTGGGTTGGAGAGCCCAGAGCATCAGAGTCAACAGCTGTGTGTCATCTGCATAGGTGTGGTAGTTCATCTTGTGTTTTGAGATAATCTGGCCTAATAAGAGCATATACTACTTTGGGTCCAGTATAGATCCTTGTAGAATGCCATGTAAAATATCATGGGTCTCTGAACTACAATCACCAACTACAGTCACCACAAGTAACAAAGAATTTTCTACCTGTTAAATAAGACTGAAACAAATTTAAGACAGACCCACCCATTGACTAGGGTGATTATTAGAATAGTGTGGTCTGTGGTATCAAATGTTGTGCTCAGGTTTAGTAGAACAAGATCAGATATGTGTCCTCTGTCCACACTAACCAGTAACTCATTTACTACTTTAACCAATTTAGTTTTTCTGCTATGATTTTATTTTAAAACCTGACTGAAACGTATCATGAATAGAATGTTTATGTAGTCATTTAATTGCTGAAAACTACTTTTCTAGAATTTGAATTTGAAAAGTAAGGTTGGAAATACTGTAGGTCTAAAGTTGTCAAGTGCAGAGGAGTTGAGGTTGTTTTTCTTAAGCAGGGGTCTAACTGCTGAAGTCTTGGGAAAACCCCCATTTCTAATGTAGAGTTCACTGTGTCAAGTACAGTATGAATTAGCACATCTGACACTTTGAAAAATCAAGGACACAGGTGGAGGGTTTCAGTTGAGAAATTATTCTGTGGAAAATCTATTTCAGTAAAGGATTTTAATTCTCTTAAAAAGAGCATGCTTAGGTTCAACATAATTCATTTTGTATTACTGTATATTGTGTTTAATATTTATTTTGTATTTAAAAATGTAGCAAAAGCCTACAGAGTTATAGATGAGTTATATTCAGCTATATACAGAATACCTTTAATATTTCACAGTGGACTGTTAAGTTAGTTTTTTTTTTCATTTACACTAGGCCCTGTGGTATTTTGTCTTAACCCTTTGAACCTGTCAGGCAGATTTCCAGGCCAACCACAAAGTGGTATATAACAATATATATAGTATATAATGGCCTACACATATTTGTTACGCTACGCTACTGTTACACTATTCTGCTCTCTAAATCTTGCATTCCGTTGCAACAAAGACGTATTTCCGAAAAGCCACTACACCTTTCTGTGGTCACAACCTGCCTAGCTGGAATACCAGCCTTTGCCATATCAAACTGCGTACATAATGTACCACAGTTTCTTAACAGTTATGCTGTTATACTACTTACACAAGTCACACTGCTGTTTTTTTTAGCTGCAGATCAGTTTTGTTTTTTTCTCATGGATTTCTAAAAGAAAACGGAAAGGATTTCAGTTGTACTTTAGCAATGGAGCAACTTAAAACAGTAGTTCAACAGTGTGTATAGAGAAGTACAAGTGGGAAATGAGAGCTTTTGCCCTTCTGTTCCACAGGAAGTTTCTTTCATCTCTGAGTTTACCTTAAGGACATCTGTGTTGTGTTGTGACAGCCATGGGAGTTCTGGCACTTGACGCCAGAAGTGAAAGTCTCGCTGGGATGGGGAGACACAGGGAGATCAATCATAAAATAGAGAAAATCATGTGAGATATTCTTGACCATTGCTTCTGGTACTGAAAACTGTTGAAGCATATTGCTCAAAGGTGTAGTTTTGCCATTAGGTCTGTACAATGTACTGTAGAAAATGATGAAAACTGCAAGACTGTAAGTGATACAGCTTGTTCTGTCATATCAGTCTGTTGTTATACGATTGTGGCTTATCATCATAATTTCCTCATATAAGAATATTTTATTTTTACAAATAATTTATACTTTCAAAATTGTTCAGAATTGCTGGGGAGGGCAGGGTTCAAAGGTAAAGATCCAACACTCTGAGTTTTCCAAGGTATTTCAGTGCTAGAGGATTTCTTAACATTTTTTTCACTTTACTGGTAATGTTGCTGGCTATGCCAGGACAAGCACTAAATTCGGACTAATTTTTGACAGTATTAGCAAATGTTACACCCTGCGGATGTATTAAAATAACATTTTTAAACACAACGCTGCTCTATAGTTGTATTTCTACATTAGATAGAATATTTATACTAATATTCACAACCTGCCTCTTGTCTTTTAATCCTTTTGAAATTACTAAATCCATCTTGTGTCCTTCCTTATGTGTAGGCTGGCTGACATTTTGCCTAAGATCAAATGAGTGCAACTAGTTAATAAATTCTGTTGCCTTAGGGTCGCACGGAATATCTACATGAAAATTGAAATCCCCTACAATTAGAAACCTATTGTAAATAGTTATTATTATACATGCTATATAAATGTAAAGTATTATTATTATTATTATTATTATACTGAGAATCTGCAGAAGTCTGAGAATTCCGATATAAATGACGCATTATATTTTATAGGTCTATAAACAGTCAATATGAAAGACTGCGTCACTCCTTGAATAACTAGGGCAAAAAAGTCACAGGACAGTAAAGTGTCAAAACTGATATCTTTATAGTTTAATCAGCTAGAGTAAATACTTACTAAACTGCCACCTTTTTCACCTTGGCGAAGCAAGTGAACAAATTTGTGTCTTACTGGTTAACATTCTAATATTTAGTAAAGCCACATTTAAGGTCTTGGAAGAGCATAGCTGTATTGGACTGTTGGTACACCTTGAAACGGCAATTAAGTTATTTGCATTTTTCCTGCTTTGTCTGGACATTTTTGTTAGACCATGGTGTGTTACTATAGTGTTGATATACTGCACATCTATAGATGAAGCCACTGCAGAATGTTCATATTCTAACAAAGGTTTATAGTTCACAAGACTAAAGCTATGTAGATAGGTTAAAACAGCATCACAATTATCATTATTCTTTACATAGAATTATTTACTAGATAGAGCACTGATACAAAGGTCATTTTGTAAGTCACGTGTTTGCAGATGACAGAGATACAGTATTTATTTTAATTGTAGACATTAATCCCTCATTGTATACTGGTTTTATGGTGTATACTGGTTACATGTAGCTTAATATTTAAACACTTGTATACACAATTGGTTAGATTTGAAATATAATGTACATTAATACTAAGATTGAGTTCAAATAGTCACAGCTGATTAATTACCTTAGCTTTATTGTACGAAAGGACCTGAGCGCCTTGCCTGTTTGGATGTTTCCCATCTCTTCTGAATAAGTGCTATAAAAAATCAATTGGGTTGACAAAGGCAAGGCTGTGCTTAGGACAGAAACTCTTGAACAAGTTGTTGAGGGAAAACAAGTGAATAAAGACATCTTATGAACAAAGAATTTGAAGTGGTCCAGAGATTTTGTTCTTTGTAGCTGAGTCTGAGTGCCCTCACTGGCAATGTGCAATAACAATTCAAAGTCCTTTTTCAGTACCTCTGACTGGTGACTGCAAATGTCATTTGTTCCCGAGTGGAAAACCGCATCTCCAACATCTTTATACTTTGTAAAGACAGACAGAGGTTTGTTTTTTTTTAACAGTGTCAACACTCAAATCTGGAAAGGAGGACATAAAAGTCTTCTAGCCAGAAGGTGCACAGTCCAGGTTTTATACTATGGGGACCCTCAAAATGGCAACAGCACATTGACAGGCAGCTGGATTAGAGCTGAGAGCTTCAAATCGGTTGCAAAACTGCAACATTGGTGCTTCTCTGGGCACTTCATGTTGACGCCACCTTTTTCATTGGTACTCCCACAGTCCTTCCTGAATGGATATACAGTAGGTAAATCTGGCTTCAGATACTGCCTTGGTGTGGATGAAGTGGGCAGGCAATTTCTAGAAGTAAGGAAGGAAGCTCAGAATGCTCTGCTACATGGAGCTGCCTACACTCTTGTTAATCAATCCATTGATGTGCAATGTGCCGAGTTGATCAAGAGGCATAATTGGGACTGTTGTTTGGTTGCTCTCTCAAAAATCTCTCCAAACTGACCATAGTATATGTTACACAATTAGTGGAGTGCAAAATGTCATCTAAAAAACTTGAAAAGGGATACAAATATTTTCATGAGAATTATCCTTTCAACTGCGAAGGTAAGTGATCTCTTGTTAATACTATTTTGCTAGCTAGCATCATATGCCTTTCTAAATTATGAATGGAGCAATTTTCATTTTCTTTTGTTCTTTGTACATCATTTAGTATCAAACATTGAATATGGAGGTAGTGGTAAGGTACATTTGTCACAGATCATTGTTTTTTGACATTTATTCACTGCAGTTGTAATTTCTGTCACTGAGTACAAGAATTGAATATCAGAATTAGATTCACATTTGCGCTTCATTGCTGTTTCTTTGTTAGTCACATAACTGGTACAGTGGAGTTTTAATAAAGATTGCTTTGAAAATCATTATATTAAACCAAATAAGCATACCTGATGAAGGAGGACACACATAATCATGGCCTGTGAACATATCAGTGTCACATACTTTTTCCATGTCCGTCTCTTGTGTTTCAAGTGGCACATCAGAAACAACTGCAAATGTCTACGAAATCATTCAGCACATAGGCGACATAGTGACGTAGGATGCCAGAAGTTTGGAGAAACTTGTAGTGACTTTTTTACTTTCATTTTTCCTGTTCTTTGAATGCTCTCATTACGTTTATATTTGATTAAGTTATTGAACTGTAAAGTGTGTATTTTTGCTTCAACTGTATGCTCAATATTTTCAATTTGATGTATAAGTTAGTTTATTTGTTTTGGCTTCTTTACTGTATCGACTGAAAGTGAGGAGATAACAGCAGGCAAACACTGATATGTGAATGTTTAAAATTATTGCACCCTTGGCAAGCGGAGCGAGGTATGCAAATTTGACTACATGCTGTTTCATTTATTCTGTTTCTGTGTGAAATGTGTGTGTAATATGTTAAAAAATTTATTTTTATATTTTCCTTTTGTTTATACTTTTCATGATGCTCACAAAAGTATAACGTTGATAAATGGATTTAAAGTTTGAGGAGTGAATAAAGACAAAAGCACCAGTTTGGGACTCACTCTCTGCAATTTTGATTTAGAAAAACCAGCAGGGGTTGCTTCAGTAACATGCTGAAAATCATCTCCCAAACAGCTCTCTGCTGGGTCATACATGGAAAACTGTCCTTGTTTCCCATCTCCCCAGCTGTTCTACTTAAAGCAGAACAGTAAAGTGCCAGTTTTGAGACATTTACAATGTACAGATGGAAGGTAGTTGTTCTCGGTGAAATGCAGACTACATACAAAAGAGCTATCTCGATTAAAATGAAATGCTGAGATATGATTGTTTTTGTAGAGCAAAATGGAACACTACAAGAACTCTTTGATTTGGTTTCAAACATTGTTGTGATACTGTATAACCGGATATGCCAGCAAGCAAATGCTTCCAAGTTTATGAACCTGGGAGTGTGAAAGTGGTCTATCATTTGTGTGAGTTCAGTGATATATATTTTTTTGTTAAACCAAAAAAGTACATCAGACCATATTTAAACATCAAGACGAAGGTGATTGATTTCTTTGACATTAACTGACTTGTAAAGAAAGATTTTCCTTGTGAACATACTGCAATCAGCAATATTATGCTAGGCATATGTGGGAAAGCATGAGCCAATAAACATCCAGAGCAGTTATGTACAGAAAAGTGCATTTTACATCATGACATAGCACCTGCACACAGTGCTGTACCATTACAGTTTGCCTGCACACATTGCGTTATCAATCAGAGAGTTTTTGATTGAAGAGTATGTTGTGGACTTTTAAAAAGGTATTTTGCAAATAAAAAATGTTTATTTGCACCCAGGACTGTCTTGTTGTGTTCTGTCTATGGTTTGGGGGGTTTGGTGGGCCCTCTGAAAGTCACATAGGCAATGGTAGCATTCCCTCTTTTGGAGAATATTGCCAATGTCAGGCTGCATATTTATGATATATATTATACTTATAAGCCAATTTACACTTATTAGAGCTAGATGCATTTCTAGGATTTGCAAATATCAGGGTCTTAGCCCCTGTTTGATTTAAACATGCGATCTTACACATACTGTATACAAAAAGAGTTTTGTATTCAAGCTTATACATTTGTACATTTTTACAGCAGGAGGGGTCATCCTTGTTGTTTTGCTAACAATCATAAACTGAAAAAATGGTCAGGGGTTATATGATATATATTGGGCAAAACGATCAAGGGCTCAGGGCAATAGTTTATGTTTATGTTGGAGCCTTTCTCTGCAATCAACGGGCACAGTCAGGAGCAACACCTGCATATGACTCCAGCCTATAGCAGGGTAAACACACACACACACACATTTCAGGGGACAATTTGGCATCACCAGTTCAGCTACCTTGCATGTCTTTTGACTGTGGTAGAAAACTATAGTAAATCCATGTGGACCCACTTCAAAATCCTTTATTGCAAGGCAGCAGCTCTACCGCTATGTGATTTGTTGATTATTAACATATTTACATTAACCATGGCCTTAAAAAAACTGAGGAAAAATGATCCTTTATTTGAGACTTATTTTAGTAACATGTTGTATCCTTTGGCTGGTTCCACTGTTTATGCTTTGCCCATGTCAGTCATACCTCAGGCAGAGGCGTAGCTAGGGTTTTCAGCGCCCGGGGACAACTGAAGATTTCGCGCCCCCTCCTGTTTGCCAAAATGCAATGGGGAACATCAATTCGGCGCCCCCTGGATGCTGCGCCCGGGGACAGATGTCCCCCCCTTGACCCCCCCTAGCTTCGCCACTGACCTCAGGTTCACATTTACTGAAATACTGTTTCCTCTTTTTTCCAATTGTTTGTAGTATAGGTGCCATTCAAGAACATGTTCAAATTTATAAGGTAGATTATTTTTTTTTTTAAGCCATACATGGTTACTGTGTGTAATGTATGAGGAGTGGCTAAAAGCTTGTACACAAGTACATTGTTTTAAGTTTATATGAGATTTATAATGGAATTTGACACGGAATATGGAATACATATCTTTTTTTCTGCCTTGTGAGTTTGAGCAAAATTTTACAATGGAACCTAAGAATCTAAGCAAGGTTTTATACATGAGGTCCCTGGAGTAGTGTGTACAGTTTTGGTCTCCATATCACAAAAAAGAAAGTCCAGAGGAGAGTAACTAGACTGATTCCTTGACTAAACAGAATGAGCTATGAGAAGAAATTGAAGGAATCTAACATTTTCAGTTTAAGCAAATAGAGATTAAGAGATGACACAACTGAATTGTTTAAAATTATGAAGAGAATTACTACAGTGTACTCCAACTATTACTTCAAAATAAACTCATCAACATTGACATGGAGACACACTTGGAAACTGGTTAAGGGCACATTTCACACAAAAATGTTAAAAAGACGTCATTCAAGAACGTATCCAGATTTATATATATACAGAACCCTAGACACATGACATACATTAATTACCATGTGTTGTGGTAAAGAGTAGGACTTTAAGGATCATGAAATCATGACTTGATGTTATTTTGGAAAATCTAGCTGAATGCATAAATGGCATTTTCTCATTACAGTTTGCTGATGTTTTCATATGGTTTTGGTGATATTTTTATAAGGTAGTACACAGCCATATGCACTGGGATATTGCACCCTGGTTGCTCTTGATCCATTGCTGCTTATTTGTCAGTTCCCACTTATTTTGTAGCTAACCCTTACCTCAGGGTTATTCACCATTAGTGACACCTGTAGTAGCAGTTACTGCTCTACCGCACTATCTACCAATCTTCGTATTGTGTAAATGTTTTCAAATTGCAATATGAAGGTAAAATATCAAGGAAATTACATTTTTATAACAGCACACAGTAAACAGCAGCAGATCCAGGAAAATAACAAACTTCTACCAAATCCATAAGAGAGAGAGAGAGAAGACACATTCAATTAAACCATGTTTATGAAGGTAATTAGCTTTACAGTGTACTTGGATGATGCATTAAACATATCAGCTTTGTGATCTGATACCACATGATTAACACCTGACAATCTAAAGGAAGAAAACACAGCTGAGAATGTCAAACATACCTTTCCTTTTGTTAGGAGGAAGTTTTATATTCTGTCCAAGACTAAAGTATGCCAATAAAAATTATTTGGAGCATACTTTTGAAAAATTTTGAAAAATAATCATGGATCTTAAAATTACAAGTAAGCTGGAAATAAAGACCAAGAACAGGTCAGAAAGTTCTAAAAAAATTACTGAGGATTTTTTGGAAGAAGAGTGATAATCCATCCATCCATCCATTTTCCAACCCGCTGAATCCGAACACAGGGTCACGGGGGTCTGCTGGAGCCAATCCCAGCCAACACAGGGCACAAGGCAGGGAACCAATCCTGGGCAGGGTGCCAACCCACAGCAGAAGAGTGATAATAAATAAGCCAATTTTTTTATAGAGAGAAATCTTAAGAGCTATAAACTAAAAAGATGTAACGGCCAATACGAGAATCGATTTGAATCTGAGATGAGTACAATAAAGTACAGCTAGCCTATCGTCTAAGGATTTTCAAAGTTGCTTGTTAGTACCTGGGAGGAGTAAACTCATTGAGGAGTAGTTACTGAGAGTATATTGGCCGTGTTTCAGTTAGACCTGAATTATTAAATATTTTGCCCCATAACTCTGCCCTGGATATGCGAGTTAGGACAATGGATGTTATAATGTTATAATGGTTATTTGTTATTAACCTCCTTATCATTAACCCCAAGTATGACTCAAGCTTAGAATTCTATGTTATTATTTATAACCCCAAGTCAGACTCAGTGTGACATTTAATGATCCGCTTTACAGGGTAAAGCCCAAATAACTCTTGAGACAACAACAACAACATTTATTTATATAGCACATTTTCATACAAAAAGTAGCTCAAAGTGCTTTACATAATGAAGAGAAGAAAAATAAAAGACAAAATAAGAAATTAAAATAAGACAACATTAGTTAACATAGAAAGGAGTAAGGTCCGATGGCCAGGGTGGGACAGAAAAAACAAAAAAAAACTCCAGAAGGCTGGAGAAAAAAATAAAATCTGTAGGGGTTCCAGGCCACGAGACCGCCCAGTCCCCTCTGGGCATTCTACCTAACATAAATGAAATAGTCCTCTTTGTAGTTCGGGTTTTTCACGGAGTCACTTGATGCTGATGGTCATACAGACTTCTGGCTTTTAATCCATCCATCATTGTTGGAACATCATGGTGCTTTGGGTAGATGGTGGTGGTGCACGCCACCACCAACAGGACACCGGAAAAGGAAACAGAAGAGAGAGTAGGGGTTAGTACAGATTTTGAATGAATAGTTATTATAATGAATTGGATATACAGAGTATCAGGAATAAATTACAGTGAAGTTATGAGAAGGCCATGTTAAAATAATGTGTTTTCAGTAGTTTTTTTAAAGTGCTCCACTGTATTAGCCTGGCGAATTCCTACTGGCAGGCTATTCCAGATTTTAGGTGCATAACAGCAGAAGGCCACCTCACCACTTCTTTTAAGTTTTGCTTTGGAATTCTAAGGAGACACTCAGTTGAGGATCTGAGGTTACGATTTGGAATATAAGGTGTCAGACATTCCGATATATAAGCCGGGGCGAGATTATTTAAAGCTTTATAAACCATAAGCAGAATTTTAAAGTCAATTCTGAATGACACAGGTAACCAGTGTAGTGACATCAAAACTGGAGAAATGTGTTCGGATTTTCTTTTCCTGGTAAGGATTCTAGCAGCTGCATTCTGCACTAGTTGCAAACGATTGATGTCTTTTTTTGGGTAGACCTGAGAGGAGTGCGTTACAGTAATCTAGCCGACTGAAACAAACGCATGAACTAATTTCTCTGCATCTTTCGATGATATAAGAGGTCTAACTTTTGCTATGTTTCTTAGGTGAAAAAAATGTTGTCCTAGTGATCTGATTAATATGCGATTTAAAATTCAGATTACAATCAACGGTTAGCCTAAGCTTTTTACCTCCGATTTGACTTTTAATCCTAATGCATCCAGTTTATTTCTAATAGCCTCATTGTATCCATTATTGCCAATCACTAAGATTTCGGTTTTTTCTTTATTTAATTTGAGAAAGTTACTATTCATCCATTCTGAGATACAAGTTAGACATTGTGTTAGCGAATCAAGAGATTTGGGGTCATCAGGTGCTATTGATAAATACAGCTGTGTGTCATCAGCATAGCTGTGGTAGCTCACGTTGTGCCCTGAGATAATCTGACCTAATGGAAGCATGTAGATTGAGAAGAGCAGTGGACCCAGGATAGAGCCTTGTGGAACACCATATAGAATATCATGTGTCTTTGAGTTATAATTACCACAACTAACAAAGAACAGTAGTATTCTGCTGCCAACTACTGGATGAAATAACATTATACTGCAAAAAGTCATGAATATTTCTATACGTTTTGCCAATCTAAAGTAACTCATCAATATTCATGAGTGGTGTGGAGCCTTCAACCAAAACAAAATGGCATGTAAACATGAAGCTATAAAGCCAGTTTACATCAAGCGCATACTGAACCATTTGTTGAATCAAGTAATAGTGATGATAATGTAAATTGGTCATCAGCCACATTGACTTCGATAGTAAAATCGATGCATTCAGCAGTATACAACTGAACTGCTGGTGAATTCAGTCCTTTGAAGCTTTAACATGGTCCAGTTAACTTTGTGGCAAAAAGGCAATGTGATTTTGATCAAGTGGATGGACAAGAAAGACATTAGCCCTCTAAGCACTTGTTCACAATGCAGCAACTGTCATTTGTTTCAGGGGAAATGTGGAAGTTGCTAAGTCTTGTTCTATGATCACCTAGCCTACAATAACACAAAGGGCCAGATCAGGCAATGACATTCTACCCTCATTTACTCCAAAACCCCATGTACTGGTATAATCAGTATCTCAGATGTTTCTGGGATCGTTTTCAGTCCCCTGCATATAATGAATTGAATTAGGCCAGTTTGAGGAAGTTATGTGTAGAAGGGTACTGTATGCCTTTTGAGTTAAAAGAAGAACCAAACTTCATGAACAGGACCCTGAAGAAAATAAATAATGCAAGATACAATGCAGCTCAATATGCAAGATGCAAGATACAATGCAGCTCAATATACAATATTTCAGCTCAGGTTGGGAGACAAAGTGAGAGAGGCGAGATTGTGTCGGTTTGGACATGTGCAGAAGAGAGATGCTGAGTATATTGGGACAAGGATGTTAAAGATAGTGCTGCCAGTGAAGTGGAAAAGAGGAAGGCCTAAGAGAAGGTTTATGGATGTGGTGAGAGAGGGCATGAAGGTGGGGGGTGTAACAGAACAAGATGCAAAGGACAGAAAGATATGGAAGAAGATGATCTGCTGTGGCAACCCCTAACGGGAGCAGTCAAAAGAAGTAGAACATTTATTTTACTGTACTTGTGTTTAGTTGAGTATTTACTGCTTAGGTAGACACTATATGTATGCAAACGTTAAGGACACATACAGCGTCACCTGCGCCTGTCAGCCTGCGCTTGGGAAAGCAGATCATAACCTGGTTCTGCTTCAGCCTCACTACAAACCAAGAGTGAGGGAGCTACCTACAACCACACGCTCATTCAGGAAGTGGTCCCCTGAGGCAGAGCAGGCTCTGAGAGCCTGCTTTGGAACTACGGACTGGGATATCCTGCAGGGGGTCACATACTGAGAACATGGAGGAGGTTGTTGACTGCACTACTGACTACATCAACTTCTGTATGGGCATTGTAGTTCCAGTAAGAACAGTACGCTGCTATGCTAACAACAAGCCATGGATTACAAGTGACATCAAAGGTCTTTTGAACCAGAAGAAAAGGGTTTTTAAAGGCGGTGATCAGCATGAGCTCAAGCGTGTGCAGAAGGAACTCCGAGTCCAGCTCAGGACGGCGAAGGAGCAGTACAGAAGAAAACTGGAGGAAAACGTTGCAGAATAACAGCATGAAGGAAGTGTGGGATGGGATTAAGATCATCACTGGCTGCAGTTTGAAGCGGGGTGCCTCCATCGAGAGAGACAGGGAGAAAGCAAATCTGATGAACAATTTTTTTAGCAGGTTTGACCACCCTAACCCACTCTCACTCTCACCTAGGAGTACTGCATCCTTCTCCCATCCTTCTGCTGATACCAGCATAGGAGAGAGATTTCCCCCACCCTCAATTACAGCAGCCCAGGTAAGCAGAGAGCTGAGGAGACTTCGTGCCAGCAAAGCAGTGGGTCCAGATGGAGTATCTCCACAACTGTTGAAGGCCTGTGGATTGGAGCTGGGGAGTCCTCAACAGTGCATCGTCAACCTGAGCCTGGAACAGAGGAGAGTCCTGAGGCTTTGGAAAACATCTTGCATCACCCCAATCCCAAAGGTATCACGTCCTAGTGACCTGAATGACTTCAGGCCTATCGCTCTGATGTCACATGTGATGAAGACCATGGAGCGGCTGCTGCTTCACCACCACCATAGATCCGCCACGCCCTCGACCCTCTGCAGTTCGCATACCAGGAGAAGGTGGGAGCGGAGGATGCCATCATCTACATGATACACCAATCCCTCTCCCACTTGGACAGAGGCAGTGGTGCAGTAAGAATTATGTTTCTGGACTTCTCTAGTGCCTTCAACACCATCCCACCTCTGCTCCTTCGGGACAAGCTGACAGAGATGGGAGTAGATTCATACCTGGTGGCATGGATCGTGAACTATCTTACAGACAGACCTCAGTATGTGCGTCTCAGGAACTGCAGGTCTGACATTGTGGTCAGCAGCACAGGAGCGCCGCAGGGGACTGTACTTTCTCCGGAACTGTTCAGCCTATATACATCGGACTTCCAATACAACTGTCACGTGCAAAAGTTCACTGACGACACTGCTATCGTGGGCTGCATCAGGATGTGGGCAGGAGGAGTATAGGAACCTAATCAATGACTTTGTTAAATGGTGTGACTCAAACCACCTACCAACTGAACACCAGCAAAACCAAAGAGCTGGTGGTGGATTTTAGGAGGCCCAGGCCCCTCACGGACCCAGTGATTATCAGAGGTGACTGTGTGCAGAGGGTACACACCTATAAATACCTGGAAGTGCAGCTGGATGATAAACTGGACCAGACTGCCAATACTGATGCTCTGTGCAAGAGAGGACAGAGCCGACTATACTTCCTTAGGATGTCCTTCAACATCTGCAATAAGATGCTGCAGATGTTCTATCAGACGGTTGTGGCAAGCGCCCTCTTCTATGCGGGGGGAGGCAGCATAAAGAAGAGGGACGCCTCACACCTGGACAAACTGGTGAGGAAGGCAGGCTCTGTTGCAGGCATGGAGCTGGACAGTTTGACATCTGTGGCAGAGCGACAGGTGCTGAGCAGGCTCCTGTCAATCATGGAGAATCCACTGCATCCACTAAACAGTATCATCTCCAGACAGAGGAGCAGCTTCAGCGACAGACTGCTGTCAATGTCCTGCTCCACTGACAGACTGAAGCGATCGTTGCTCCCCCACACTATGAGACTCTTCAATTCCACTCAGGGGGGTAAACGTTAACATTATACAAAGTTATTGTCTGGTTTACTTGCATTTTTGTCACTCTTTAATTTAATATTGTTTTTATCAGTATGCTGCTGCTAGAGTATGTGAATTTCCCCTTGGGATTAATAAAGTATCTATCTATCTATCTATCTATCTGAGCCCGCTTCCAATAGAAAGGCTGTAGATGCGTTTCCCAGCCATACAGTGATGCCCAGGTTGAGTACAACAGTAAAGGCCAAAAGCTTATAGCCCTCAGGGTTTCCAGGTGGTCTCCCATCCAACTACTGGCCAAGCCAGAGCGTGTTTAGCTTCCAAGATCAGACGAGATTGGGCACGTTCACACTAGTGTGGCCATAAGCAAAGGCTGAGCTCCTTTACGCGGTCTATATAGTGAAGGACGGTGGACCCCGGTTTTAATACAAAGGCTGTAGATGCTTTTCCAAGCCATACACTAATGTCCAGGTTGAGTACAACAGTAATGACCAAAGCTTTCTGCACTTGGGATTTCCAGGCGGTCTGCTATACAAGTACTGGCCAAATCCGAGCGTGTTTAGTGTCCAAAATCATACGCTTTCACACTGGTGGGGTCATAAGCGAAGACTCTGCTCCTTTACGCTGACTACATAGTGAAGGACAGTGGAGCCCGCTTCCAATAGAAAGACTGTAGATACATTTCCCAGCCACACAGTGATGTCCAGGTTGAGTACAAAAGTAATGGCCAAAAGCTTACAGCACACAGGGTTTCTAGGTGGTCTCCCATACAAGTATGGGCCGAGCCCAAGCGTGTTTAGCTTCTGAGATCAGACGAGTGCACACTGGTGTGGCCATAAGCGAAGGCTGTGCTCCTTTACGCTGTCTATACAGTGAAGGACGGTGGAGCCTGCTTGCAATAAAAAGGCTGTAGATTATGGCGAAACATTTTAACATTTAATCTGTTTAATTTGATATATGCTTTCAAAACTTTGATATCATGATTTTTAAATTTGATACCACGCTTTTAAAATTTAATATCAAATTTTTGAAATTTGATATCAAGTTTCCAAATTTTGATTTAGCTTTTTTAAAATTAGAATTTGTTAGTTGTATTTTCAGTCATTTTGGTGTGCTTACTATATGTTCAGTAACCAATAAATTCTTCAACGGGAGCTCATCAACAAAGAATCATGGAAAATAAGATTTAGTAAAATATCAATAATAATGAATAATTCATTACTCGACACCCAATAACTCAGTACAAAGACATTTAAAAGACAAATTGTTCGATCAGAAAACTTTAACTTCTATCAAAGAAAAAAGAGAAATCCTAAAGATCTGTTTAGATACAGTTAGTCTGTTTTTCTTCCACCACCATTCAGCATTCTATTAGCCATGGAGCAGGTCTATCATTTTTGCAGCATTTTTTGAGGGGAGCAATTGAGTCTAAAACCAAATACCACGTGTAAGAATGAGATCAAGGGTGTAACCAAGTGAGTGAGTTGGAGCATTAATATGAAGGATAAAATCAAATGAGTCTAACAATGATAAAAAGTCATTAACCAAAGGTTTAGATTGAAAGAGATCAGAGAATTCAGAAATGAATGTATCATTAATTATAGGAGGGCTATAAACCACAGCACACAAAAAAGAGTAGAGCTACACACTTTGAAAAGTTGCAGTTCGAAGCTACTAACCAGACCCCTAGTAAGGCTCCAAAACAGAAACAAACTTTTAAAAACAGTGGCAAGCCCCCTCCCCACCAACAACAAGACAGCTAAGGAGAGTTCAAAAATGAATAACCAGGTGATACCAAGTCAGTAAATCAAGAAGAGTCACCATTAACAATCCAGGTCTTGGTGATGAAAAAGAAGTCCATTTTCTTTTAGGTAATAAAAGTTGTGCAGGAGTAGAGTAACACTGACCTCACGTTCAGGAGAGCACTCTTGATAGATGTAGAAAAACTTGCTGTAGGCGAGCTCAGATGAGACCGTGAAGATTAGTAGCGTATACTCCCCTAGAGCACACAAAAAAGAAAACCATTGCATGCAAAAAATGGAAGAAACTTTGGGAAAGGAAATTCAGAGAAGGACCATCTCCCAGGTAGCTGGGTGTGTAAAAGCTTTAAAAAAATGTGGTAAATACAGTAAAATGCATAACACAGAATACAAGTAGTCCTCTTCTCAGAAATACAATACAATAGAATTCAATACAATACAATACAAGACAAAATGCAAGAATAGAATATACCACTCACTAAATACAGAACTATCACATATGAGGATACACATTTGTGTAAATACATCAAAAACAAAGCAGAAACTTATTAGCATAAATGAAAAACAATATTTGTCTATCAGTTGATTGTAGAACTACTGCCAGATTGTAGAAAAAGAGTCAGACAAGCCAGACATAGTCAGAGTCTTGAAGACCAGCCAATCTGATGAAAGGACCTTTCCACCCCATGATTTCAGTGCTCCTTTATCTGAGATGACTTTTATATAGGAAGGTGTGTCCAGCAGGGAGTGCTAGTTTCATTGGAATGAGTTCTTTTGTAATTGTGGCATGTTACGTAACCCAAATCTATATAGATATAACATAAAAGGTGTCACCCATCCCTAGTGACATGGCGGCAAAAAATCCTGCAGGAGAAATAACTTAGCTTTGTTTAATGTCGCCTTATTCTGCATAACAGACTAAGGAAGCCAATGACAAAACCCAGTCCAGGAGTGGGGGCCCGATGTGTAGAGTCTGTTGAGCTCGTCGGTGCAGCGGAAGGCATTTTTCAGGACCAGATGATGTTATATCCCATTCGTCCATCGGCTTCAAAAGTGTGCTGGGCAATTTTCCAATACTTTATACTCTTTCTTCACATCCGGTGCCACCCTTAGGCGAACATGCACTTCCAAACAAGGCAACGGTGCTTAAACAGTTCCATGCTGACTTAACATATAGAAAATAGTACACAGCATCTCTCAGTCTAACTGTGCACTTTCCATTTGTTTCAATCTGTCTTATGTCATACTTCTTGCCTAGCAGTTCTATGTGGGGAACCCCTGTGCTTAATCTGTCTATGTGTCAGCTGTGCATGTAAGCAGAGAAAAAGCAGATTTTATAAGATAGATTTGCACAGAGCACAGTGACATATCAAACTTATGCTTGCAGCAGGGAAACAAACATACAAAATACCATTCATAAAATTTGTGATACATGCCTTTGTTTGCTTATAAAGGAGGTTAGCAGTTTTGCCCTTTGCTTGGACAAAGAATAGCTCACAGCTGAAAGATGTAAAAACATATGATTAATAGTTCCTGAAAATTTGATCCAAAGTTTGTTTAATAAACAAAGAGAGATTGAGATGTACAGCAATTAAGATAGTCACAGCTTATAAATAAGTGAGAATTCACACAAACTCCATAACTGATTAGATTGGACAAAACAAAACATGGAAACAATAAGCAAATATTTATTATTGTTGGTAATAATTACATTTTAACAATTTCAGACATTGACACAAATAGATGAAAATACTGTGATCATTTAAAAATATTAATTTTATACTAGTTTTATATTATGTTTGGGGTCCTCAATGAAAAGATGAACCTCCGATTTCAAAAACTCAGTGTAGCATGTGAAAATAAGTAATTAAATCTAAACAGAAGCAATGAGCCTGTTTTCTTAGTATAAAATACAAGATTCTTATAGTATTTTTTCTGATCTTCATTCTTTTGTAAACAATGTCAATTGACTAACAATTTATACAAACACACATTAAAGCAGCCCACAAGAAATGCTAATAATAAAAATATGAAAAACATTTTAATTCATGATAAAAAAAATAACAACACTACAAAAAAAAATCTAGAAACACTAATAATGTAAATTTCTATAATATTACATAATGGGTGGTTGAACACCACTTTGGTGATTTAGCAAAAATTACAGTAACATGAAATAGAAAAACAATTATCAATTTCCTCCTTAACAGGCAATCTGCATTTTAAAGAGTCAAAGATCCCAACTGCACATCCACTCAAGATAGTCACATACGTGGTTGCTATAATCAAGTGAGCAAAAGGCAGCAAAGTCTTTACAAATCCCCTTCTTACGTTCTTAAAGACACACTTTACTTAATTTCTGCAAAACTGTACATTATTAAGATTAAACCGTTATATAACAGAAATGATTTTGCATTGTTGGATTTTAAAACCTAACTCAGATCGTATATAAATATGAGCACAATAGGATACATGCTACTGAATAATTATATTATTATAGCCATAATGACTGAAAATTTTTGTTCAATCAATGTAGTTATATATTAGGTATACTCAAAACTAGTAATGATAACAATGCTTAAAAAATATGGCCCTTCAAAGAAATGCATATTCAAACCTGCTTTCAATATTTCAATGCATTTCATGTTCTGTTCCTTAAAAAAAAAACAAGAAAAATAAAGATTATAAGAAAATATTTCTATTAAAATGAGAACTTTAAACAGAAGTGAATCGAATTACATAAAATTGAGCAGTGCACAGTAAAGAAATATACATACCTCAAGCGCATAACACTTTCACAGATGGGCACTTCTTGGCACTGTGCCATTTCTGTTATTACATCATTACTATTATAGGGTGGAATGGGAGGGCATGATTGGTCAGATTCTCCCCAGAAAAAGGCTTTTAGATTTTTATATTGTCCAACATATTCTCTGAAAGGAAAACAAAAGGCAATTGTCATTGTCAGTTCCCATTACTAATATATGGGGGCCATACATATAGTAATGATGGTATTATGCTTTTGTAGCAGTTGTTTATTTACTTTAATTGTTCTTTCACCACCTTTTAAACATTAAAGACAGTGGTTGACTTCATTAGGTGTCTGTAAAATAATATTACAGTACCCTCAGACTTCCAAAAGTGATATGGTACCTTTGAAATTCAGGGGAGATTATCTCCTTTAACACACTCAATAAATTAATGCTTTACAGTTCAATATGCTTATTCTGAATCCAAACTTTGTTTTTTTTTATTTTTAAAGTGGTATAGATAAAAATAGTTCTGATAGTCAGTTTAATGTTTGAAGTTCCTGGGTAGGTGAAAAATGCTCCATCAATAGGCTCCTTCATGCATGAGACTTGGGAAATTCCAAAGTTAAATCATTGCAGGATTCACTTGCCCACATATACTGGATGATCCTGCAGTTGCAAGGTAAGAGCAAGGCATCTAAAAGGTGGAAGAAAAATACACAACCACCAACTGCAGTTTTTTTTGATCTAAAAGAAAATGATGAGCAACAATTGCTGAATGCCAAGTTGTTTGAAGGTATTGATTTGTATAATTATACTTGAATCAAAAGAGATGTATTCAGGATATGAGCAACAGTATAGATCATAAACTCAAAAAAAACTGCAGTTAAATACAAGGTAGCTTACATACACAGACATATGTCATCACATTTTTACTGTACTAGACAACGTCAGTAATGTAAGTTTCTGCACAGTGTGTGCTGAGCTGTGTGTGCCCTGCTCATCCAGAATTTAATAATGCTCTGCATCAGTCAGTGTGAAGAAACTCTCTTAGTATGACATGTACACTTTTAAAAGCTATTTCAAAATTCATGTATTTTGTGAGAAACTAAAATGTTATCCTAAAGAACAACATTGACAAATTAAGACATTACTACAAAGTAGTTTCAGACATAACTAACAGTAACTTCTGTCAAACCAAAAGTATTTACAGCACTAACAAATTCACATTGGTTAAAGTAGAATATTAAAAAGGTGCAGCTGGAGTAAGCTAAAGCGCGGCTTTTTCAAACAGCATTGAGTGACAGTCTTAATCGGTATATATCTGGCTTGTTCTGAATGCTTTTCTGGATGCATTGGACAAAATACAAACAGATCTTGCTTACTGTTAAACACAGAGAATTATTTGATAACAGAAAATCTCAATTGTCATGTAAAATCCACCCTAACTAACAGTAAGTAGCACTAATTTTATGAATGTCTTTAAAAATAAAATAAACAAAAGACTTAATCACGCCTAATATTCAAAATTGCATTGTGAAATTCTCTTAAGTTGTGTGCGCTTCAGTTTATTAACACAGCAACCAACAATACATTTGTACTGCTAAAAAAATACAACTGTCCCTTAGATGCTTGTCCAGCAAAGGTAGTGAAAAATGCAATTACTGTATTGTAACACCCATTCTTAAAATTATTGGTAAGCCTCATACTCCCTACAAGTGACAATTTTCAAATCATTATTGAAGAAATCACATCTAAACTACAAATATACTGATTTCAGTTTAATGCAGTTCATTCTTGAATTGAGCTTAACATTGAGTACAAGCCCATACCATATACACTTTATTTAGAACTCTAAAGTACAACATTTGCAGAGATAAACACATATATCAAGATAAATTAGCATTAAAACAGGTATGAACATCCATGGCTAAATGGCTCTTGGGAACAATTCTAATGTGTTTTAACTCATAGATATCAATCAGTTTTGATGATGGTCCTGCATTATTCCATTTTGATACTAAATATGGTGTACTTCAGTGGTTAGCAGGGCTGGACTGGGAAGCTTATTCAGGCCGGGAACCCCAAGTCTAACCAAGGCCACACAATATGCATCAGTTTTCTTGTGCAGGCACAGACTCAAAAAACCAACAAACACCATACAACATTCAAAGATAATTTATAGTATATTATAAACTTTTAAACAATCTTCATATACAGTATAACTTTAATCACTAAAGCAACAGATGTATGCACCTCTCATCATGTCAGAGCGCGAGAAACATGCTAAGTCAAAACCAGAAACCAGAAAAGAAACCCTCCAATGTTAAACCGAAAGGATTTGTGCCCACTACAGAGCAACAACGCCTGCTTGTTATCCAGTATAATAACATTATATAATTTCACCATTAGTTTTTTCACTGGTTGCTCTGAATGCCAGGCCAGGCAGCAGGCCACCGGCAAAGCTCCCACTGATTATAAGTGTCAATCTGGCTCTGTTGGTTAGTAATGTGTCATTTTCATTGTCACCGTCCCAGGTTTATGTGCTGCATTCCAGTGTGTTGCTCTATGTGGAGAATACAGGTAGAAGAGATGAGAGGATGACAAAGCTCCAGACAACAGCACTTCCAGGTATAGAAAAAAGTTTATTTTTGGGTCACTATGACAGCACCCAAGTGATGACTGGATATGAAGGGTTGGAGTGACTGAGCAACATATATAAAAGTAACCACCTTTTGCCAAGGAAGAACTTGCACCAAACCATTTATGGGATTACTTGTTTGGAAGTGGCCACCATCAGTAGAATGCACTTAAGTGGACTTTGGGAAAACAGTGGCAGATGGGCAAATAACATAATGATTAACCCCATTCACTCTACTGTTTTTGTTTAAAAATCCAGATATTAGTCTCCATTTTCACCTTTCATTCACATTACCTCAGTGTTTCAACCTTCAAAAACAAAGACATTTTCTGAAATTTGAAAATGCTCTTCAGAGCAATATACTGCAGAAAATGGGCAGTTTTTCAAGAATGCAGACTGTAATCATGCTCTGATTTGTTTGTCCTTATTATATGCCCTTCTCTGATTGAATCCTGGTCATTATAATGTGTCTTAATACCCCACATTGAAGGAAACCATATTCCAACATAGTGTGTATAGAAAAGTTGCTTTTGGTGGCGCTTGTTCTGTTTCTTAGCTGTATGCATCGAAATGCCATTTTGTGTGGTTTGATAGCTATGTACATGCAAAAGGCAAATAATTGACTGTTTGTTACAGTATTGTGATAAATTCTGTGGCCAGCGGTTTTACCACTGTAGTCAAAAATTCAGAGTCCTGTAATATAGCTTATAAATAATTAAGTTGACAGCCTCTTGCCAATGTTTAATACTTAAGCTTGATCCAGTCAGTAAGGAAGGGCGCATTCTCCAGTAAAACTAATAGCAAGACTCTTCACGAAGTGAATGGGTGCAGAATGCAGCTGGGCTCACAAGAATACAGGACAGAGATTTGAAAGCACAATGCAATAAAGGAAAGATATAGATACATTTATTTATTTAGTCTATTGTGTTAGTTTTACAAATGTTGTTGGGAGCAAGATGCACTCAGATTGCTGCAAATTGCTTATGATCAATTTACTCACGAATGCATATGATCAATTTACTCACGAATGCACATGGAGTTGATCTTTTTTATTACTTTTATTACATTACTATACCCTTCAAGGATTTTTTTGCATCCTACATGCATGTGCAGTATAACAAACATTCACTTCATTTGCATTTTCGGTCATTTTAGTATGGATGGGGATGCTTTTGTAAACAATGTGAACAGTACAATGGGAGGAGATAATTTTTGTTTAAAAGTACCATTTTTAAAAGAAAACATAGTGGTGTAGACATAGCCTAGGTTGTACTCAACAAGATGAGTGAGATTGAACTGGTTTCCTTAATTGAACAGCACCAAGGCTGAGCACCAGTTAGTGATGATGGCACTCCAGCATGTCTTGGTTTAACAGCCATGAGGTTCTCATACTGTATATGTAGTAACATAACACCCTTTTGTAACTTTAAGATAATATTGTTTTGGGAAAATAATCCAATCAGTGTCAACTAGGAAATTTCCTATAACCAGGACCAAGGATACTCAACAGCACAGAAATCCTGGGTATTGAACTCTTATTTGGCCAGATTAAAATATGAGACTTAATTTTAACCTTTTTTATTTCATTTGTGGAATAAAGATTGTCTTTTATAGTGGAATAAATTAAATGTTAAACGTTCCTTTCCTGGTCATCTGTATACTCCACTGTGGTCACAACAGCAAACTCCACAGTAACACAAAGTCCAAAAGTAATAATAACAACAACGAAGGAACAGATGTGCAATGAAAACTCCCTACCCAAATTAAACATCAGCTATGAGTATACAACACTCACATAAAGGAAGAATCTTATCATAAATGGTGTACTTCCTATTTTGATTTTCTCACATCTGGACTGTACAACTGTGGATCCTCATTTAACCTGCTCATGAGCTGGCTTTATGGTGCCAGGTTCAGATGGTATTGTTTTATCTGCTTGTTTGACTTCTGTGCAGATAAACTCCTAAGATCACATTAATTGACTCAATTATTTCCAATCTGCACTTAGCTACAGTGAAATTAACATGGTGATGGAAATACTATTACTAGAACTAGTTTGTACAAAAATCTATAAATTTGTTTCTAACAATTCCAAAGAAAAGTCTTTATTGGTTACCTGTTGTGGCAGTTGGTGTCACTTCCTGTAAGACCAAGCTGCTATTCCTGGCCATGTGCTTAAGAATCTCTGCTATCAGTGACAAACACAGCAGTCAGTTTGACTTGTAATGTATAAATCCGAAAGGCCTTGGACTACCCAGAGGTTTAGTTTTATCAGAAACTGAGATTTTTGTTTTCCTTTACTTTGCTCCTAAATTGACAATTAATCTGTTAACTATCTACTAACTTCTGGTTGTCATCAAAAGATTCTAGGTAGTTGCCATGACAGGCACCAAGAACCATTCAGCCAAAGCTCCTTCCAGCTGCCTCCAAGTCTGGGGTCTTGAACAATGTCCATTCACAACCTATGGTCTGAACTCTCTTAAAATGCATGTAAAGCATTTCCAGAGGTGACAGCTGAATTTATCCTTTAGAGAGGCATCAGCTAGTCATTCCCAGCATTCTCTCATGTCCATTCACACTAAACCAGCTCATCACCAAATGATCATCAGCTGATAGCACAGCATGCCTCTACCTGAATGTCAATATAATTGAAAAGTTGATTACTGATGTTCAGTCCAAGGTCATGTAGTAAAAGGTACACTTATGAACAACTATGTGTTTGAACATGGTGTTTGTTATGGACAATCCATAACTAAAACAGAAATTTAATAACAATTAACTAAGTTGATTTTGATTAAAAAAGCCATTTCTCACAGTCTACAGCAATCGCAATAGTTGTTCAGTGCATATGCACAACATCTCGAAAAACTATCAAAAAATTTCTCACCTCCAGTATAGGAGAGAAACAACATCCAATCAAGAAGCTTATTATTTTTTACACTGCTGAATGATTTTCTGCTTCTTGCCCAAAGCAGAGCCAGAAGGATTTCCTGAAGCTGTGTCCATCTGTCTGGCTGAGGTCACCACAGTGATTAAAAGCTCCATATAGCCAAGACTGCAGTGGTGGCTGAGATCAGACCAAATATACCAACAGCACTGAATACTGTTGGGATATTTGCTTAACATGCCTTCTCAATTTTATATGGAAGGCATGGACAGTGCCTGAGAATTGGTAGACTAGAGTGGTCATCCTCATTTGTAAAAATGGGGACAAAAAATTGTGTTCCAGATTTTAAGGCACAACACTTTCCACCCTCCATGGGAAAGGCTAGTTTGGATTGATGAAATTATGACTCGCTCCACTATATAAATATTATCCAAAAAGACCTATTTGATTTGTATTTTGTCCTGGCCTTTCAATTATTTTCTGTAAGGAATTGAAAATTTAAATTACAAAAGGCTCTCTTTCTTTCACAACTGACAACTGTGTGGAAAGTGAAATTGCAGATGATGTTATTACATTTTATTTTTAATTTTTGCTGCATCCTTGTGTGTAGACTTTGATAAATAAATGGCAAAAGAGAGATTGCATTTTCATTTTAGAATTTTAATTTTAATTTTCTTTTTTGCAGAAAATATCTCACATTTTCAACAATGGATCAACTCTTGGTCCTCACCAGGTATTGTAGGTGGCAATGATAATTCGGTCTACTGTTGTGTTGTGAATGTGTGGAAACGTATGGAAAGTGTGTCAGAACTACAGCTATTTGGTTAGTTGATGCATGCCATTCAGTCTCTGTGTTTGCCAAGCAAAACTTGTGTTTGAACATCTGGCATTACATCTATTCAAAGTAGACGTTGGAGATCTGCAGAGAGTGTGTCTGCTCTTCTCTCCTATTCATAATTTTCATAGACAGGGTATCCAGTGATAGTTAAAGTTTGGAGAAAATTCAGTTTGTAAACCTAAGAGTTATATATTGGCTTCTTGCAGATGATGTTGGCATTGGATTTCATTAAATTGTGATCTCCTGCCTGTAGAGAAATGGTTTGCACCCAAGTGTGTTGTGGCTAGAATCACAATTAACGCCTTCAAATCAGAGGTAATAGTCCTCAGCCAGAGAAGAGTCACTAGTCTCTTTCATGTAAGGATAAGTACCTGCCCAAAGTGCAGGAGTGCAAGTATGATGAGTTCACAAGTAATGGCAAATGAGATTGTGAGACTGACAAACAAACAAATGCAGTAGCATTAGTTTTGCAGATGTTATATCAAACATATTTCAATTTACTGGTCAGTGTACTTCACTGTCGCATAATAATCAAAAGAATTTGATTGTGGCCAAAATAAGACTCCTACAGAGAACTGCTAGGAATCCTGTCCATGAGGAGGTGTGACGAGCTCAGTGTTATGACATACAAGGTTTAAGGATTATTGTTAGCAAAAGGATAACATTGGATACTAATAAAAGTCAAACAATGATAGACAAAGGACAAATTACTGAGAAAGAAAACCATAACCCAACAACCAAAACCAAAAAGGCATAAGATAAAGATTGTGAGACGAAGAGCAAAGAGTTCAAAATCAGATGATTAAAACATGGCCTAGTTTGAAGCTAACTACTACTAATAAACAAAGGTTTATGTATTCATCAAGGGATAACCTGAACGCCTGATTGCCACCATATTTATATGTAATATCACATGGTATCACAGGTGCAACTACTCTGTCACATGACCAGTAATAAGGCATCAGGTAAGTAATTAAAATCCAAGATGATGAAAATGATGACTTTTTAAACTTCAATTCAGAATGTGAAATAAACATTCATCCACTTCCCACCACTTATCCAAGATGGCGTAGTATGGGCAACAGCCTTAAAAACGAGGCCTAAATGTTCCTTCCCAGCCACACTTGCCAACTAATACTGTGGGATTAAAAGGCTTTTCTCAGGACTTTTTCTAGCACTGCTGTGTTCTTTTAGTAGCCTTAAGACAAAAACTGTACACAGTACTTCAGATGAGGCCTAACCAGTATGTTATAAAGCTTGAGCATAAGCTCCTTGGACTTGTACTCTACATATCGTACTATATACTCTAACACTCTGTTAGCCTTCTTAATGGCTTCTGAACACCGTCTAGAAGTTGATAGTGTAGCCTCCACTATGACTCCTAAATCCTTCTCGTAAGGTGTATTTTATCGATTTTCAGACCTCCCTTTGTGCATTCAAACCTAACTAATGTGCCTCCTATGTATAGTACTTTTACATTTACTTACATTAAATTTTACCTACCACAAATCTGTCGAAGCCTGTATGCTGTCCAAGTCCCTCAGTAATGATTCAACAGATTATATTATCTGCCAGTCCACCTGGCTTGGTATCATCTGTAAACTTAACCAGCTTGTTACTTATATTCCTATACAACTCATTTATATATATATTAAAAATAGCAGCAGCCCCAACACTGACCCCTGTGGAATACCACTGGTCAACCAATTCTGATAGGATTCCTCGCATCATAACCCATTGTGTCTGAGCCAATTTTGCACCCAGAGTTTGATGGCCAACCTCTCAAGTGGCACCATATCAAATTCTTCTTCTTCTTTCGGCTGCTCCCGAGGGCGGAGTGGTGGCTCTGAGGTAGGGATCTGCACTGCTAATCGGAAGGTTGCCAGTTCAAATCCCATAAATGCCAGAAGTGCCTCTACTCTGTTGGGCCCCTGAGCAAGGCCAAAACCTGCAAGTAGTTCCCTCCAACCTGCAGGGAAAAACCTGGGGGTTGGTGGCAGAATTGGCACTCCAGCCACCATAAAAAAAACCTCACACTGTTCCATTCCATCTGAACTAGTGTAGTGCTGAGGGGTCACCCTTCACATGGCTGCACTCGGGTCCTAATCTGGGATCTTGAGGTGGTTTGTCATGTGGTGGGTGCAGCAATGTGCTGTATCAGCGCATGCTCCTAACTTCTCCTCAGCCTCTTTCGGCTGCTCCAGTTAGGGGTTGCCACAGCGGATTATCTTTTTCCATGTCTTCCTGTCTTATGCATTTTGCTCTATCACAATTATCACCTGTATTTCCTCTCTCACCACATCCATAAAATAAAGATAAATAATATCATATGCTACACTTTGATCATATCCACTCTTAATGTCACCCAAATTCTGGTTTCCTCACACCTGTTCCTCTGCTTCCTGTGTCTGAGCCAATTACAATCTACAATCAACACCCTGAACTTCCACTTTTTAGTTTAATGTCTAGCTCCTCATGTGGCACCTTACGAAATGCTTTCTGAAAGTGAAGATAAAAATATTATATGCTCCAAAGTAATCATATCATTTGTTGCTTGCTCATAGAATTCCAGCATGTTGGTAAAACATGACCTCCCTCTTCTGAGCTCATGCTTTCTGCTCACTAAAACTCCTGTTATTGCCATGTGTTGCTTAATCTTATCTTTAATAATTCCTTCCATTAATTTACCTGTGATGCATGTTAACCTTATTGCTCTATAGATGCTTGGATCTGCCTGGTCACCCTTTTAATATAATGGGATAATATGTGCCATTTTCCAGTGCTTTGGAATTTCTCCAGTGTACAGTGAATTCTTAAAAATGTGCATCAAGGGTTTGTATATGTACTCACTAACCTCCTGAAGTACTCAAGGCGTAAATATTATCTGGTCCTGGAGATCTGTTTGATTTTAGCATATTTAATCAGAGAAGTACTTCTGCCTCTACGATTTCCAAAGAATGCAGTATCTCCTGTAGCAGTTAAGGCATGGAGCCACCTCTTGAACCCTCAGGTACCACTCTGATGACCAGGTGAAAGTATAATAAATCTTCTTTTTATTATAACTCTGTGCACAAAGCACTCCACACACCACACTCATATAATCAATAAAACTCTCTCTAACCAAACAATCCTCCTCGCCCAGACACGTCGCCACCCTACCTCCCAGCTCAGCTCAGTGTTCTGGGCTTCCCACAATCCTTTTATAGCCCCTGACCCGGAAGTGGTTCCTGGCCAAACCCACAAGTCCGTTTTCCTTCCGGGTCAGGGCAAACAGTCCTCTTCTTCATCCCGGGAGCACGTCGCTTCCTCCAGTCACGTGACTGTGACGCACTCCCGGGTTATAGGGCACGCAAGAGCCCACTAGCCCCCCTACAGCGACTCCCGGTGGCCCCCAAGGTATCCAGCAGGGCTGTGCGTATAAACTACAGAGTCCATGAGGCCCTGCTGGAAGTCGGGGCACCATCATGCAGTCCGGAGGGCTCCTCCTAGCGGCCTGGGGGTGGCGACTGGAATCCATAGCCGGTCATCCATCACACTCCTTAGTAGTCCGTTTTATTGCTGGGATGTTATCCACTTCCTCACATGTGAGGAAGAAAAATGTGAGTTTAGAGCATCTACTATTTTAACCGTCTGTATTTTTTAATCCCCTTTACAATTCCTGATGTACTTCTCCTCCTCTTTGATTGTTCTTTTACTACTAAAATACTGAGAGAATCTGTTTGAGTCATTTTTTGCCTTATCTGCTATACTCCTCCCTTAGCCTTTAAGACTACCTAATATCCTTCTTAACACTAGAATCCCTGAAGCCTATTAAAATATTCATAATGCTGGGCCACCTTAAGTTCCCTCGCACCTTCTCATCAGCGTCTTTGTTTTGCAAATGTGTCAATAAGCACAAGCAGCAAGCAGCCAGCTATCCCATCTCCCACCCATTGAAGTCAGTTGCAAAATTCACACAGCTGAAGTCTCTTTATTTGGGAGTCAGCCATCTGAAATTGTATAGGGTAAATAATACATCGTTATTTGGAATACATTCAGTACTGTGCAAAAGTTTTAGGCAGGTGTGAAAAAATGCTGTAAACAAAGAATGCTTTCAGAAATATAAATAATGATTGTTTATTGTTATCAAGTTACAAAATGCAAAGTGAGCGAACAAAAGAAAAATCTAAATCAAATCAATATTTGGTGTTACTACCTTTTGCCTTCAAACCAGCATCAATTCTTATAGGTACACTTGCACAAAGTCAGGGATTTTGTAGGATTATAGTCGGGTGTATGATCAACCAATTAAACCAAACAGGTGCTAATGATCATCAATGTCACACGTAGGTTGAAACACAGTCATTAACTGAAACAGAAACAGCTGTGTAGGAGGCTTAAAACTGGGTGAGGAACATCCAAACTCTGCTACCAAGGTGAGGTTGTGGAAGACAGTTTCATGTCATAGCAAGATTGAGCACAGCAACAAGACACAAGGTAGTTATACTGCATCAGCAAGGTCTCTCCCAGACAAAGATTTCAAAGCAGACTGGGGTTTCAAGATGTGCTGTTCAAGCTCTTTTGAAAAAGCACAAAGAAACGGGCAACATTGAGGATCGTTGACGCAGTGGTCAGCCAAGGAAACTTAGTGCAGCAGACGAAAGACACATCAAGCTTATTACCCTTCGAAATCGGAAGATGTCCAGCAGTGCCATCAGCTCAGAACTGGCAGAAACCAGTGGGACCCAGGTACACCCATCTACTGTCTGGAGAAGTCTGGCCAGAAGTGGTCTTCATGGAAGAGTTGCAGCCAAAAAGCCATACCTCCGACATGGAAACAAGGCCAAGCGACTCATGTATGCACGAAAACATAGGAACTGGGGTGCAGAAAAATGGCAGCAGGTGCTCTGGACTGATGAGTCAAACTTTGAAATATTTGGCTGTAGCAGAAGGCAGTTTGTTCGTTGAAGGGCTGGAGAGCGGTACAATAATGAGTGTCTGCAGGCAACAGTGAAGCATGGTGGAGGTTCCTTGAATGTTTGGGGCTGCATTTCTGCAAATGGAGTTGGAGATTTGGTCAGGATTAATGGTGTTCTCAATGCTGAGAAATACAGGCAGATACTTATCCATCATGCAATACCATCAGGGAGGCGTATGATTGGCCCCAAATTTATTCTGCAGCAGGACAATGACCCCAAACATACAGCCAAAGTCATTAAGAAGTATCTTCAGCGTAAAGAAGAACAAGAAGTCCTGGAAGTGATGGTATGGCCCCCACAGAGCCCTGATCTCAACATCATCGAGTATGTCTGGGATTACATGAAGAGACAGAAGGATGTGATGAAGCCTACATCCACAGAAGATCTGTGGTTACTTCTCCAAGATGTTTGGAACAACCTACCAGCCGAGTTCCTACAAAAACTGTGTGCAAGTGCACCTAGAAGAACTGATGCTGTTTTGAAGGCAAAGGGTGGTCACACCAAATATTGATTTGAATTAGATTTCTCTTTTGTTCATTCACTGCATTTTGTTGATTGATGAAAATAAATGATTAACGCTTCCATTTTTGAAGGCATTCTTTGTTTACAGCATTTTTTCACACCTGCCTAAAACTTTTGCACAGTACTGTATATTTCATGTGTGTTCCATGTCTACAACGATCTGTGTAAATGTAGGATGACAGGAAATGCAAGGCAAGAAATGCTAAACACATAACTAAAACAGAGTTTTTTTCATGTTATAGAAATAATGATAAAATGTTGACATGAAGTGTATAATGTGTGAAGACTGAAGTCCAAATATCAAATACACAATTTCACAAAATGCTTTATTCAAGAATATTACCGAAGAAAACGAAATTATTCAATTTACATGTTGCTGTCAATGTGTAAAGATTGAAGCCCAAATATCAATCAACAGAAAAGAGTCTTGTCCGCTAATGCAGAGGTAAGAACTGTTGCCTCATAATCAAGAGGTTGTGGGTTCAGTCCTGGGTCCTTCCTGCATTTACTGTTTCGAGTAGTGATCTACTATTATTATTACTATTATATAATAAAAACATACATTTGATTTGAGTCTGTAACAGCCGGTGTAACTTTTTGCTACTTGTAAAAGATATCACTGAAGGGATATAAGCAGACACACAAATGCTGGTGAATCAGATCTTCTTGGTATATTGCTGTCACTTAAATTTTTTTATTCAGTTTTATTCTTGAATAAAAGCACACATTTTGTTTTACATTTGTAAAAGTATTTATTTTATATTACAGTAACCACCTGAATGACATAAGATCTGTGTCTGCCTCTCTCACTCTCACATACATATTTTACCCTCTAAGAGTGGTCCATAGTGAGCCAGATCCCTAGAAAATGATCACAAAATCAAAAATCAAAAATAACATCATATTCATAATTGCTGACCTTGAAACAGTCTAAAATGATACCCCACATGCTTATGTGTGAAATTTGTTATTTTGAACCTTTTGGGAGTGCCTATTAAGGGTTAGAACCCCCAGTAAAGAATCAGGAATTCATGATCATACCAAATTCATGATCAGCATCCTCGAAATACCATAAAACCACACTCCACATGCATACAGTGCATCCGGAAAGTATTCACAGCGCATCACTTTTTCCACATTTTGTTATGTTACAGCCTTATTCCAAAATGGATTAAATTAATTTTTTTCCTCAGAATTCTACACACAACACCCCATAATGACAGCGTGAAAAAAGTTTACTTGAGATTTTTGGAAATTTATTAAAAATAAAAAAATTGAGAAAGCACATGTACATAAGTATACACAGCCTTTGTCATGAAGCTCAAAATTGAGCTCAGGTGCATCCTGTTTCCCCTTATCATCGTTGAGATGTGTTTGCAGCTTAATTGGAGTCCACCTGTGGTAAATTCAGTTTATTGGACATGATTTGGAAAGGCACACACCTGTCTAGATAAGGTCCCACAGTTGACAGTTCATGTCAGAGCACAAGCCAAGCATGAAGTCAAAGGAATTGTCTGTAGACCTCCGAGACAGGATTGTCTCGAGGCACAAATCTGGGGAAGGTTACAGAAAAATTTCTGCTGCTTTGAAGGTCCCAATGAGCACAGTGGCCTCCATCATCCATAAGTGGAAGAAGTTCGAAACCACCAGGACTCTTCTTAGAGCTGGCCGGCCATCTAAACTGAGCGATCGGGGGAGAAGGGCCTTAGTCAGGGAGGTGACCAAGAACCCGATGGTCACTCTGTCAGAGCTCCAGAGGTCCTCTGTGGAGAGAGGAGAACCTTCCAGATGGACAACCGTCTCTGCAGCAATCCACCAATCAAGTATGTATGGTAGAGTGGCCAGACGGAAGCCACTCCTTAGTAAAAGGCACATAGAAGCCCGCCTGGAGTTTGCCAAAAGGCACCTGAAGGACTCTCAGACCATGAGAAAGAAAATTCTCTGGTCTGATGAGACAAAGATTGAACTCTTTGGTGTGAATGCCAGGCGTCACGTTTGGAGGAAACCAGGCACCGCTCATCACCAGGCCAATACCATCCGTACAGTGAAGCATGGTGGTGGCAGCATCATGCTGTGGGGATGTTTTTCAGCAGCAGGGACTGGGAGACTAGTCAGGATAAAGAGAAAGATGACTGCAGCAATGTACAGAGATATCCTGGATGAAAACCTTCTCCAGAGTGCTCTTAACCTCAGACTGGGGCGACGGTTCATCTTTCAGCAGGACAACGACCCTAAGCACACAGCCAAGATATCAAAGGAGTGGCTTCAGGACAACTCTGTGAATGTCCTTGAGTGGCCCAGCCAGAGCCCAGACTTGAATCTGATTGAACATCTCTGGAGAGATCTTAAAATGGCTGTGCACCGACGCTTCCCATCCAACCTGATGGAGCTTGAGAGGTGCTGCAAAGAGGAATGGGCGAAACTGGCCAAGGATAGGTGTGCCAAGCTTGTGGCATCATATTCAAAAAGACTTGAGGCTCTAATTGCTGCCAAAGGTGCATCGACAAAGTATTGAGCAAAGGCTGTGAATACTTATGTACAGTACATGTGATTTCTCAATTTTTTTATTTTTAATAAATTTGCAAAAACCTCAAGTAAACTTTTTTCTGAGGAAAAAAATGAATTTAATCCATTTTGGAATAAGGCTGTAACATAACAAAATGTGGAAAAAGTGATGCACTGTGAATACTTTCCGGATGCACTGTATATTATCAATCCCAATTTTTTCAAGGTTTTGTGAAAAGGAGTAACTTTGACCCCTCGAATCCCATTAGGGGATGAACCCCTGGGGCTGGTTGATGTGACCTGCATAAAACCACACTCCACATGCATACAGTGTCTTTATCATAAGGATGTACTTTTTCTGCAAAAAATATGGTTAAAAAATTACCAGCAAATTAGGGGTTTTTGGGTCTAGAGTAGAATCGTCAAAAGTATTGAAATATCAACAAATATCAATTTAAAATTTGATATCAGTTCTACTGTCTACCATACAAATGCACTTCCATTTCACCATGACTTGTGTTGGAGCCCTGTTTCCATCCACTCAAAAGTATTAATAAGTTAATAAAAGGCCCTGGACAAAAAAAAACTGAAGTGATTTCAAAGTGTTTGTAAATAATTCTTATGAACACAAAAAGTAAATTAATAAATGTAACAAATATTCTTTTACAATTTACAGTTGTTCTGCTTGTGACCTAATTCTAGGTGTTAATATTTTAAAATTTTCAGAATCATTTAACTACTGGTTGGTCATTGTCTTAATCCAGTGAATATAATGGTGTAGTCTCTAAATGTGTGATGTCAGTGATTCTACAAACCAATTTCAGGATTCTCAAAACCTAATTCCTTCAAACTCACTAACACCAAAAGCACATCCAAAGGAGTTAACAGAAACTGGAACATCCTTTTATAATTTTTAATTTCTTGCTGCAAACGTGAATGTCAGATATTGGGTATGGAGTCTGGAGACCATGCTCCAGCTGTTTAGCTACCTCACTTACAGACTGTTCACCAAGTACACCAATCTGTGAAAGAGATTGCATCTCTGGAGGTATGTTGTAGAGCTCAGATGTAACCTGAATTTCCAGGCAGCATGGGTCAGAAGAGTAAACAAATACATGGCAACAAGCAAGCAAATAACCAAAGTATAAGAGTCAGAAGAGCACATACAATGAAGAACTCAAATCTAGACAAAGAGCAGTATACATGTTAAACAATAGCTCAGCTGAATCCTTGATCTTAGCATAAATACAGTTTTCTTTAATGTGTATATCATAGGGGTGGCTGTGTTGGTATGTCTTCTCTCTGGTCATCTATCACACAAACCGCACAGTTGACAGAAGTACCCCTATCTACCATCCATCCATCCATTGTCTAACCCGCTGAATCCGAACACAGGGTCACGGGGGTCTGCTGGAGCCAATCCCAGCCAACACAGGGCACAAGGCAGGGAACCAATCCTGGGCAGGGTGCCAACCCACCGCAGGACACACACAAACACACCCACACACCAAGCACACACTAGGGCCAATTTAGAATTGCCAATCCACCTAACCTGCATGTCTTTGGACTGTGGGAGGAAACCGGAGCGCCCGGAGGAAACCCACGCAGACACGGGGAGAACATGCAAACTCCACGCAGGGAGGACCCGGGAAGCGAACCCGGGTCTCCTAACTGCGAGGCAGCAGCGCTACCACTGCGCCACCATGCCGCCCACCCCTATCTACCTAGATTGTAAAAATTTGTGGAAACAAAATGATGGGTTTTGTACTATAATATGACAGACAGCAAAAATGCTCTCATTGGGGGAAAAAAAAGTTTTTTGGGGTTTTTTTTGGAGTATAGTAAAAAGAGACAAACAACTGTTTTTGGGCAACATAAGAACAAAAAATAACAAAAAAAAAAAACAAAAACAAAAATTATCCCACACCTCCAGTCCCCAAGACGGCCGACTAAACAGAAACAATAAAAAGTCAATGGATAAATTGGCACATACACACATTCTATGCAGAAGCATGTGGAAAAGTAAGGAAAAAAAGAACACAGAACACAGACCTCAGCTACAATTAGAAAAACTGGAAAGTGGAAGGGGTAAGTTGCCTAGATTGAAGAGAATGGAACATTTCTAGCCCTGACTCATCAAATGTACAGTATCTCCCAACACAGACAGATATACCAGACTGAAGCCAAGGGGAGTAGGCAATATTTAGGACAGAATTCCAGAATAAAGGAGTGTGAAGGTGCCATCTTGGCAGCAGATCCATCAATTTTTCAACATGTCTACATGTCTGAAGGACATAAGATACAAACAACAGGATAAATTTTATTAGAAAGAAATGGAAATAACTTTGAGCAAAGGGGGAAGATATATTTTATTTATATGTGAAACCAGGAAGGAGGATGCTAAGCAAGGCAGACTCAGCTCCAGACTGGCCTTACTGTAAAGGCAAGGTGGTATATTTCAAAATTTGGGTTGGACACAACCCAATCTGATATGTCATGGCTCATAGTGGATTGCTTAATAGATGGTTTTGTGTGCCTCGAAAGGAATGAAGGCATAAGGGACTTAACACATTGCTAATACTTAGGAGGGGAAGAAAGAGGGAGTATTGAGTTTACAGTGTTAATTGTAGGGAGCAAATTAATTTTAAGTCTGGATTGGAATTAGAGGGGAATGTGAGACCAACAGGAATTGGGGTTTCTGACATGCTTAAGAACACAATGAAAGTTGTCATAGATGTTCAGTCCCAGGTATCTAAAACATGCCATCCAAGGACTGAGCAAGGAGAATGTAGAGAGATGAAATTTAGTGGGAAAAGCACATATTTAGACCAGTTAATCTTATTATCAGATGGGGCTTAATAGACATTAAACAATATGAGGCCATTGAGGATATGGGGGTTATCAGGAAGGGAATTACCAAGGTAGAGTAGAACATCATCAGCATAAAATGAAACTTTTTTGGGTATATCTTTAATCAACATGGACTGATATTGCCTGAATTGTGGAGAGCTTCTGCCAGAGGTTCTAATGAGAGAATAAAGAGAAAAAGAAAAAGAGGACAGCCCTGTCTAGCTCTTTGAAAAACATGAAAAAGGGTAGAAATGTTGGTAATAGTAAGGAGGAATGAAGAGAGGGAAGAATAAAAGCTATGTTAATAAAGCCAGGACCAAAGCCTATTCTACCCCTGGACTTTCCACAAAAAGAAACAACTCATCCTGTCAAATGCCTTTTATGTGTCAAAGGAAGAGATAGAAGTAGGCAAATAAAGAGAAACATGCAAGACGTGCAACAAGCAGCAAATATTGTCAGTTGCATAATGGCTCTTGATAAAACCTGTTTACTCAGAATAAATCAGTTTTTCAAATTACTATCCAAGAATGAGCACCATTGCCAACAACTAGACATCAGAATTCATCAGTGATAATGGGAGATAGCAGGAGGAATTGTTGTGGTCTTTACCTTGTTTATGTAACAGGGTAATAAGAGCCAAATTAAATGAAAAGTTGAGGTGGGAGGAAGAAATTGCATAATTAAGCATCTGGAAGAGTGGGCTTGTCTGCTTCCAAAAAAGCAGACAAAATCTCAGAGGGCAACCCATCAGGCCCCAGAGATTTTCCCAGAACACCACTTCTTGGCTCATTAAGTGAAAGGAGAACATCCAGAGCAGAGGCCTCTAATTTTAGAAATTGGAATTGTGGGGGGTGGGTGGGGGTTTGGGGGTGCTGAAGAGATCAGCTCAGACAATTTATTATAATTTGTTTTAATAATAATTTTGTCTGGGTTAGAAGTAGGAGACCCATCCTTGGTTTCAATGGACAAAATTGTAGCGAATGTATCACATTTCTGAAGCCTGAGAGCCAGTAGTTTACTGGGTCTAAATCTGGAAACACAGTACGATACCCTGTTGTGATAAAACAGAAGCAGTACATGATGCAACAGCAGAGCCTTTAATTTAGCCCTTGTTTTGGAAATACAGATTTCATGCCCATTGTCCACCACACAGGGGTAAAGCTCTCTAAAAGCAAGAGACAATTTTCAAGATCGGAGATCTTTTGACAAGATCCACATGCCAAGCCAGGGTAATAGCAGCAGCACAAAGTAAACAATTAACAACCGTCCAGTAAAAGGCAGGGTCTTGAGCTAACCCAACATTGATACAAAATGAATTTTTCAAGGTTAGGAGCCAAATAAGCAATGAACTTAGGATTCTGAAGTAAAGATTAATTCAGTTTCCATCATGGTAAACAGGAAATCATAAAGGACAAAACTTCTGTAAAATAGTACACTTATAATCAGACAGACAGGAGGAGAGGAGAACAGCATCAATAACAGCAAACACCAGAGAGTGAGAAGCAAAAATGTAATTGATGCAAGACTGAGGCTTAAACAGATATGAAAACAAGCATACTCTTTAATAGAGGGGTTAACAGAGAGGTTGATAATAATCAACTGCATTAAGATCAACAACACATTTACTCAAACTGTAAGTTAAAAGGGGAAGCCAATGTCCCTGAAAAGTAGATGATTTATCCATCACTGGGTCAAGTGTAGCATTGGTATCTCTGCCAATAACAAACTCAAAGTCAAGGTGTATAAGAATGTAACTGGCCAAGTCTTGGAAAAAAGGGCCATAAAATATCTGACGAAGTTATCCAGTGAAAAGATTGTAAATGTGTCCCAGGGTTACCCCATGCCTTGTCCCTGTACTTGCAAAGTCCTCAAATACCTTTCAATACAGTAGTACCCAGGGTGAGAAATAAACTTCGGGCTATATCTTATGAACTTACAACCACTGTTGCCAATACCCTCTAGTGCATGCATGTAAAGAAAACAGAGAATAAAAATAAAATATTGATAGAATCTTACGGGTATGCAGGATATATGGGTGTGCAGTGCCTGGATCTTGTTTTTCTTGATTCTGCTCCACATGGAGGCTCACAGAACCCCCAGTTACTCCATTCTGACCATTTTCCTTCCACTGTAACAGAAGAAAAGAATTATTTGAATTAAACTGAATATTATATATCATATGCTGCATTTTGTACAGTGTAACATAAGAGGTAAGAATTAATACATTGTAACCATGTTTCATAAGGCATAATACAATTACAGTTTCTGTTTACAAAAATTAAATAATCAAATTTAAAGCCTGACACTAAGGAAGTCATCAAATAACAAAGAGAAATAATTTATAGGTTTATAATTGTATTGAAAACAAAATTAGAAATTAATTGCCATTTTCCTTATAATAAAGAGTGTTGTAGCAGTTATTTTTGTATAGGCAGAAAATGTAAAGAGAGAATAATATACACAAAGCAGTAACAGAATAAGTTCTGAAGTTAATCAATGTTTAATTACTGCTTTTCCAAGGTATTCAAAGACTAATCTAGCTGGGTTGTAAATGTCTGATCCAGTTATTGGTGCATTTTTGTGATTCTGAAATAGACAGAGACACCCAGCTCCAGAGGTTGAGGACAATGCTAGAATTGTTTGACAGCTTTGTCAGCTGTATAGGATTCAAAAATCCCTAACCACTCCTTATCACCCCGAAGGAAATGGTGAGTGTGAAGGCTTCAATTGCAAATTGACATGATTTTCTTTGTACATGTCCCCTGATCAAAAGAAGAATTAGACAGTATATCTTCTTCAAATAGTTTTTGCATATAACATCTCAGTTTATCAGTCAACAGGTGTATCACCATATTTTTATTGCATGGTAGAGAACTTAAGTTTCCTGTAGACTTTCTTTCAGGGAATCTCATGGAACTGGAGAATGGACCAGTGGAATACTGGATTAAGGACATTGAAGAAAGCATGGAAGTGGACTATTGGTCAATAAGAGCAAGACTGATGGCAGCAGTGCCGTGACAAAGTAGGTATTAAAATGAGAATGTAAAGGAAGACTGGTTTTGTGAAGGTGATTTGGTATATCTGCAGGATCACAATGTGTGGGGTCAGAATAAAAATCCATGATGTGTGGAGCTCAGTGGTGTATGAAGTGGTAAAGTTGCCTGCAAATGGAATATTGTATGCTGTTTCACCAGTAGTTAGAACAACGAGTTGATCCTCAGATGGAAAGTGATGAAAATATGTACAAAATAACAATGCAGCAAAGAGCTATAAGGAAGCTAAGTAAAGGTTTTGATTCTAAACTGAAGACTTTAAATCTGTTTCTTGGAGAGACGTTGGACTGGATTAAGGAAACATGTTGAAATAAAAGTTTCTCCAAGCTTCTCCAAGTTTCTTCCAATTCTGCAAACCAAATACTCTTAGATCAATTCAATGACTACAGATTTACTGACAATTTCACTCCAGCCAACAATGTCTCTCAAGTTTCGGTAAAAACTAAAAGTTGAGCAAGTTCAGCAGGTACCTCAGTTAGGGTCCTCAGGGCACAAGAGGCAGCGCACGCAGTACTGCTTTCCCACACTTCAGCCATAAAAAGGCAGCAGACTCTAGATTTGAAAGAGGCACAGCTGAGAGCCAAAGAAGGACAGCTAAAGGCTAAATGAGATCAGCTGGCTCTAGAGGCAGCAATCGCACAATCACAGAATCCAATGCAGAACTGAGAGCTCTTAAAGGACGCAGTCATATTCCAAGTAAACCAATCTCCTATAAGTGTTCACGAAATACCAGATGAGAGGAATGAAGTGCCATATGATGCAGGTATTTGTAGTTATTTGTATACTAATGAAAGTAAATATGAACCTCACCAAGAACATTATGAACAGCAAAAGAAGGCACAAGTACCTTATGTACCTTACAGAAAGATCCCAGTATTTGATGGTGACCCAATCAACTATGCAAACTTTGTTAAAGCATTTGACCATGCTGTGGATGTAATGATGGAGAACCCCCAAGATTAATTAGACTTATTAGCACAATTTACCAAAGGATCACCCCATGAAGTTGTTAAAGGCTGTACATACCTGCCACCGGCGGAAGGCTACCTAAAGGCCAGGAAGAAGCTTGAAAGCTCTTATGGAAACCAGCTACACATAGCTGATGCATACCTGGAGAAAGCTAAGTTGTGGCCGCAAATAAAGTCGGATGATGGAGCAGGTCTGAAGGATTACGTAGCTTTTCTTTGTAGCTGTATGAGCGTTATGACCAGTGTGAAGCACTATTATTTCAAAGCTTCCCCACAAGCTGCAAGGATGGTGGCAATTTACAACATGTGAGACTGAAGGTAAAGAAAACAGATATGAATGACTTGCCAAACTAGTTGACTTTTTGGAACAACAGGTTACAATAGCCTTGCATCCTGTGCCTGACACAGCCTATCAAAGCCATATTTACAAGAAGGAAAAGGAAAAGACTGATAAAGGGAAGTCTCCCCTGAAAAGTGGCAGTTTTGCTACAAACTTTACTGTTGCTTCTGAAAAGGGGAATCCAGACACCTCGGCCAAAAAGGCAGGGATGACTGTGTGTACATTCGGTAAGCTCTGTCTGTTTTGTAATAAACATTACTGTCTTGTTGAATGTAGTATGTTCCAGAGACTAAAACATGAAAATAAAATTGACTTTTTGAAATCTAAAGGCTTAAGCCTTTAGGCAAGGTCATCTTAGTAAAGACTGTAGAAAAAATTTAATGTCAAATATGCTCTCAGTCACACCCAGTCATGAAAAAAGAAAAGGGTACTGACAATAACGCCACACCCACTAAAACACAGCACACTAAGTCGGAAAAGAAGAATATTTCTTGTTTGTATGTCTCTGTGGAACCATTAGAGAGACATGTACTGCTACTGTGGCCAATAAAGACTGTGTCCTAAAACTGTGGTCCCAGTCAAAGTTACGTCTAAAATACAGTAAGTGGAAGACATGTAGAAACTTATGCTCTAATACACTCTGGCAGTACAGCTATATTCTGCACAGAAAGCTTGCAAGAGCAATTGAATCTTCCTAGAAAAAAGACCCAAGTCCATATCAGCACTGTAGAAAGGCACAAATAAACAAAAAACATATTAATTGAATTGTCAGAGGTTTACACACTGAACTTTATACCAGTGAAAAAGGAGAACATCCCAGTGCAAGAAGATACCACAAGATGGTCTTACCTCAAAGATATGCATCTACCACAGATAAAGGCAGAAGTGGACTTGTCAATAGGTACAAATGTCCCTCAAGCCATGGCGAGTCATACAAAGTAGAGGTGAGGGTCCTTATGCTGTGCAGACTGCTCTTGGATGGAGTGTTAATGGACTAATAAAGGGGACAGACAATGAAAGACTGCAAACTTATACATTCAATTCTGTGTCAATAATGGAAACAGAACAGATTTTACTCCAGCAATACAATTTAGACTTTCCAGAGTGCAGCTGTAAAGAGAAAGAGGAAATGCCACAGGAGGACATTAAGTTCATGTGCATAGTATCAGAGTCCACAAAGGTAGTGGATGGACATTATTGATTTAGTCTACATTTTAAATCAATTTTTGTATATATATTAGTGTAAAGATGAGGCACTTAGAATGTCAAACAATCGTTGCATTGCAGAACATTACTATTGGCCTCAACATAAAACTTAAAAAGAGCCTAACATTTCATGACGATTACAAAATTTTCATGAAAGACATTTTAGATAAGGGATATGCTATTAAGGTACCCACAGAAAAGTTGTCACTCACAGAAAAGAGAGTGTGGTACATCCCTCTCCATGGAGTATATAATCCGAAGAAAAATAAAATTAGAATGGTTTTTGACTGTATAGCCACTTACCAAGAGTTCTCAGTGAATGCACAGCTGCTGAAAGGACCTGACCTAACTAATACCCTCATTGGAGTTCTTATAAGATTCAGAGAGCAGCTAATTGCACTAATGGCAGATATCAAATCAATGTTTTACCAAGTAAAAGTTCCAGATGAAGATACTCCTTCCTCAAGACTCAACCCAGCATACCCCCAGGACTTTCTTCTAGAAATTACCAGTATTCCTGAAGACGTTGAAAACAAGTACAGTACCTTGCTGATTTGATTTGGAAAAGATGGACTAAAGAGTGATTACCAGTATTTCAAGAATATCAAAAATGGCTTTCACCAAGAAGAAACTTTGAACCAGGTGACATTGTTCTCATTGTAGATGAAACTGCACCTCATAACTCTTGGGTAAGGGGTCGAGTCATCAAGACAATGACAGATGCCAAAGGGGCAATCAGAAGGGTTTGCATGCAGACCAAAACCAGCATACTAGACAGACCTATAAACAAGCTGTGCCTGCTCAAAGAAACAGCAATTAATAATTAATCTTAAATTTTGCATGCCTAATTGTGTTCGTGCTTTTACATTTAAGTTTAAGTTTACATTTAAGTTTTAAGTTTTCTAAGTTTAGATTTAAGTTTTCATTGAATAGTTAAGGCTCTTACTAAGTAATGTTAAAGAAATTGATTTTTGCCCTTATCATAAACAATTAGGGGCTGGATGTGTAAGAGCCATTTGCTAGTTACTTAGGTTATGAAGTATTTTCTAAGTTACGTTAAATGTTTGCGTATATATTAGTGCATAGTCTATGAGAGGTTCTATTATAACCCCCACAAGCTAAACTGAAATGGAGTATTCTAACTATTTGTTGTCCTTCTGACTACAGATTAGTCTCAGTTAATGACCTGCCTTACCATAAGCAAGGAATGGAGGGCACATAGACTCAAATCAAGCACAGCTGTATGTAGTGTAACACTCTACTGAACGTCCAGCGCCATACGTATAAAATTTACTGAATGTGAAGTAAAGCATAGAGAAATAACTCATCTTTAAGTACAGAAAACAGTTTAAGTTTAACAAGAAAAAGTAAAGTTTAAAGAAATTTTTTTTCCTTTTTTGACTTTTATTTTGCATATGTAACAACTTTTCTCTATTCTTGTACGAAGTGTTTGCCTTGAATTTTCACTAAACCTTTTGTAAAATGAACATTTTTGGACTGCAAAAGTTCTTTTGGTATGCATTTCACACATGCTTGATCCTTACTTTGCAGCTACCCTGACACTTTGTTTATTTTTTTGCAATTTTTCTAAAGGCCTTCACTTCTAAGGGTAGTAATACTCTGCATCATTTCATTTGTTAATTGTCATTTTCTTGGTATTATTACTGGGATATTGTCCAAGAAGTACTTCAGAGTGTGTAGTAATACAGTCTGTTCCAACTATAAGACAAATAGAGGGTTTTTAAGTAATCAGAAGTTAGAACACCAGTGCAAATTGTTTGCTTCAACTTGCAAAGTTAATGTACTTTGATTGTTGCAGAATATCTGGAGGTTGCAAATTATTAGTTGTTCCTTGAAGAAGACCCATTTGTAATACTCCGATATTTCTTTTTGTTCAGTTTTTGCTAACCTAAACCTTAAATTTGAACCTTTGGCAATTTACTACTAAACTTTTCACCATTTTTTTTTATAACATTTTATTGAATTTATTAAAATCAAATAACATTCCATACAAGCACTGACTTGTGACTTTGGAAGAGGCTTTGAATATAGTAGCTCCCTTTAAAAAAAAGTGATTAAAGTAAATAGAGACTCACCCTGGTTTAACGACAATACTTGAGCTCTTAAATTAGAATATCAAAAAGTGATGGATATTAACAAAGTTGCAAATTTTCCAAATTGCATGGATGGTGAGTATTAAAAAGTATTAAAAAAGCTCTTTTTATAGTCCACCTGAACTTCTATTCTACCTGTTCATTAAACAATAACAACAGTAAGAATCCTCATTTACTGTTTAGAACAATCACTAATCTAACATATGGTAATTGTGAACTACAGCACAAAATATCAACAGCAATTAGTAGTGCAGTTTATGAAGTTCTTTAATGAGAAAATTGACAGTATAAGATCCCAGATCTCAGTATCACCTTGCAAAGTTAATAGATAAGCAACCCCTGTCTCTTCTTGCACACACCACTTAATTTTAATTTGGTAACAGAACAGGAAGTAATGACTTTCACTTCTATAATGAAACCTACTTGTTCCTTAGACTCAGTCCTAATTGAACTAGTAAAAAGTTCAAAGGATGTTTTGGCAGCAGCTATTCTTAGCATTATCAATAGTTTATTAATAAATGGATTCTTGATGTACTACAAGTGTCAGCTATTAGACCATTACCTAAAAAGTCAGAGGTAGATCCACATGCAATATGCTTAATATTTATAGCCCCCTTTCAAATTTACCCTTTTTTCTATAAAATACGACTTCAGTCTCGCCTTAGACATCATTATTTATTTGATAAATTCAAGTCTGGTGTTTGCACTGGTCATAGTAGAAAAACTGCCCTAACCCATGTTGTATTTTAATACCCTGTGACGAAGGAAATTCCACAGCAATTAAGTTGTTAGATTTAACTGCAGCATTTGATACCACTGACCGCTATTTTACTACACAGGCTGGAAAATAACATTGGGCTCTCAGGCACTGTTCTTACCTGGATTAGTTTTTATTTATTAAATTGATTCTGGTACTTACAGAAATGTGCTGAGAGTCCTGGAACATTTATTGTTTTCACCTTGCATGCTTCCATTGAGAAGCATCATTAGAAAACACAACATTAATTTTTACTCATATGCAGATCACTCCCAATTATACCTTTCGTTTAGACCAAATGATATTTCTCTGATGCTGCCCTTAATCAGTTTTGTCAGTGAGTTAAAGGAGTGGATGAATGAGGTGTATTTATCTCTGAATACAGAAAAAAAGCAGAAATGCTGTTTATTGGAAGGACTTAGGCTGACCGCAACAACATTAGGTCAGTTATTAACTCATTTGGAATCACCATTAGTTTAACTGAATTTAGGTGTTATCTTTGACAATAGGATGTCATATAAAACACACATTACAAAACTATTTAACATGTTTTTTTCTGTCTTAAAAATGTTGGAAAATTAAGGTGTTTCCTAACTATGCAGGATACTGAGCAATTATTTCATGCATTTATTTCTAGTAGGATTGACTATGGCGATGCATTACTCACTAGCTGTTCCAGTTGTTCTTTGTGCAGCTTTCAGTTAATTCAAAATGCTGCTTCAAGAATTATTACGTAAACCAGAAAATATAAACACAAAACTCCAGGGTTTTGGTCATCTATATTGACAGCAGTAATTGTTTTCAGCTTGATGCTTTGGTTTATCAGCTTGTATATAGCATAGTGATGATTTTGCATTGTGCCAGGGTTTTTGTTTCTATTTTTTATCTAGTATTATTCCTGTCTTTAATATACCTGTCTTTTCACAAGAGCTACCCCCTCACTTTCTTTTGCTGTTATTTCAACATGCACAGCTCTTATCTGCTTTACACTTTTTATTGGCTAACTAAAAAGATTACAATGATTGTAATCTTTTTACTTAGCCAATAAAAGGTGTCATTTTGCTTGACTTCTCAGTATATTCATAATGGCTAATATGGTACAACACCCTAGTCCTGCTTTACACTTCAGAGTTATGTGTTCAGACCTCTTTGTGTGAACACCTACCTGTGTAAAGGCTGTGTACTCTTACTCAACCTGGTACACTATTTCTTTACTCTTTTGTTACTTAGCATGTGTTTTCAGTACATTTTGAATATTAGGCATTTTCCTTATCTCACTAATAGGAGAAGGTGTAATGCAGAAAATTTTTCAGTGCTTCGTGAAGTCACCCCCTCAGAGACTTTCTTCTCCTTTGGCCTGAGGAGATGTCAATTTGCATTCAACAAGGTAGACGTTATTTCAGTATTTGCCACTCTAAGTGGACTCCAAGTTGTAGTACTGATTGAGATCAGTGCCGCTCCCTCTCTCCCACCCATTTCTTTTACCTAGTCTCCTTTGCTCTACCTACCTCTGACCATTTCTCTTCTCTTAATCCCAGAGATGCCTATGTGAACAACTATGTTCTCTTACCTTGATCTGTGCTCTGTCCACTACTCTTGCACATGAAAGACACTCCTAACCAATGACTCTAAGCATTCTACAAACAGAGCTTAGGACAGAGGATAGGAAATAGAGGAAGTCAAAACCCCAAGCCAAGTATTGATCTCTTCTGTCTTTCTTCTTCTCATCTGCTAAGCTGAGTTTCTTTCAAAACAGAATTAACAATTTTCTGATACTTGTAGCTTGTTCTCTGCTTTCACCTCTCTTTCCCCAATCCTCCCCCTTTTAGCCTCCTTGACTGTTTATGACATTGAAACCTTTTATCAGAAAAAGCTGGCTGACATCAGAAGTCAATTCTCATCACCCCTACCAACCATTCTTCTCCCTCATTAGCACCCTACAACATTTCTCTTTCTACCATCTCTCCACCACTGATGTTTCCAACTTCCTGTCCAGTCACTCCACTACCTGTCCACTTGATTCCATCCCTTAATATCTCTTCCAGGCTATCTTCCTTATTTAGCAACAGAATTATGAAACTGCTTGGGAGAATTGACCATCTGTTTGTTGATGCAGTTTGGTTAGGCACAAGTATGAGATGTGTCCGCTTCCTGATGATTATTTTTTACTTGCTTTTCTTTTAACTTTTAATCTTAAATTATATACATCTCTCTGTGAACTTCTTACTGTTGATATCAAGTGAAGCATAATGGTAGCCAAAGAATAAGCTGTTACTGGACTTTTTTTATATTGTTTACTGTTGTTCAGCCTTGGCCACCATAGATGTACAGTAATCCCTCGCTATATCGCGCTTCGCCTTTCGCGGCTTCACTCCATCGCGGATTTTATATGTAAGCATATTTAAATATATATCGTGGATTTTTCGCTGCTTCGCGGGTTTCTGCGGACAATGGGTCTTTTAATTTCTGGTACATGCTTCCTCAGTTGGTTTGCCCAGTTGATTTCATACAAGGGACGCTATTGGCAGATGGCTGAGAAGCTACCCAGCTTACTTTTCTCTTTCTCTTGCGCTGACTTTCTGTGATCCTGACGTAGGGGGATTGAGCAGGGGGGCTGTTTGCACACCTAGACGATACGGACGCTCGTCTAAAAATGCTGAAAGATTATCTTCACGTTGCTATCTTTTGTGCAGCTGCACGGTGCTTCGCATACTTAAAAGCTCGAAGGGCACGTATTGATTTTTGCTTGAAAAACAAACTCTGTCTCTCTCTCTCTTTGTCTGCTCCTGACGGAGGGGGTGTGAGCTGCCGCCTTCAACAGCTTTGTGCCGCGGTGCTTCGCATACTTAAGCCAAACAGCCCTATTGATTTGTTTGCCAGAGATTGTTTTCTCTATCTATGTGACATTCTGTGCTCCTGACACGCACTCCTTTGAAAAGGAAGATATGTTTGCATTCTTTTAATTGTGAGACAGAACTGTCATCTCTGTCTTGTCATGGAGCACAGTTTAAACTTTTGAAAAAGAGACAAATGTTTGTTTGCAGTGTTTCAATAACGTTCCTGTCTCTCTACAACCTCCTGTGTTTCTGCGCAAATCTGTGACCCAAGCATGACAATATAAAAATAACCATATAAACATATGGTTTCTACTTCGCGGATTTTCTTATTTCGCGGGTGGCTCTGGAACGCAACCCCCGCGATCGAGGAGGGATTACTGTATATTCTATCACAAACTTTGTCATTTTCATTTTGCGTGAAAACATGACATTAAAAAATGTTCTTACCTATCACTAAAAATTAAATGAGGGTAATAAACATATAAAAATAATTTTTGGTGTGTATTCCTTTAAGACAAGGCATAAAAGTGTCTAATCCAATCACATCCACATTTTCTTCCAGGATAACCATAATGATTTCTGTGTCTGCTTTGATCACAATAGACTGGATACAGTACTGCATGTTTCATTCATGCATCTCTCTTTCTGTGGATCACATAAGGAAAATTTTTAAATGATTCATAAGGTATCTAATCTGAATTAAATTTAAGGATGTATTCTAAACAAGTGCAGTGACTAATTAATGGACTCAATCTACAATTTTTGTCTGCTTTAAAAAGTCAACAAAAACTAGAAGTAATGAAAAAGGTGCACTGTTTTGACTTAAGGCTTTGAGAGACCGCTGCTGGGACATTTTAAACAGAATGTTGCAAATTGTGTGTGCATGCCTACATTTCGCATGTCATCACAATGTTTTGCACTTTACATAATCCTGGCAAACTTGGATAATAAAAACTGATTGATTGAGTACTGTTTATAGGAAATTATAGCTTGTTGATAACCAAGTTCCTTGATGCCAACCTCTTCAGTTGGAGTTGGGATTTCCTAACTGTCAGATCCAACTTTGGCCACGCAAATCACTTATCACAGCAACCCCACTGTGAAATATCTGAGACTCATGATGCATTCCATATTCACAGATAAATGTGTGGCCAAACAAGTATCCAAGTCTACCATCAATGATGGAACACCTGACAGAGAAGAGGTTTGCTTTCTGATTTACAATTGCTCCTTTAATACAGTATTGTCATGATCAGGCTTTCTTGTTTTTTTATAATTTCTTTTTGGCCTCAAAAAATAATTTAGTCCTTATTTTAGAGAGATAGATGTTAAGGAAACTAGTAATCAAAGTTATTTTTGTGCCTGATAATTTTTAACAATATTTAAAATAAGTAGCAATTTCCTGCAACACTATTTTTATATATTTATGGGTGCTAATTTTTTGCGATTTTGTTGATGGTTGCTAAGCCATTGATCAAGGATATAAAGATTGAATTGTGTACTTCATAGTAGTCCTTGATTGGATTCAACTCACACCTAAACCTCAAACCTTTGTTGTTTTGAATTATTTCTAATTAATGAATTCTGGCTCTACTTTATAACTGCAATTTAAGATTAATGTTTTTGCTGGTTTCACATGTATGTTTTTTTAAATTTTTGCCCTCTTTACTTGACTATGATTTTTGTTACACATATTGAGTCTTAGTTATTTGTTTTTTGACTTATTTATATATGACTCACTGTTTTCTATTTGGGTTGCATTTCCTCATTGACTAATCTACTCTAACTTTCTCTCTCTTTCTTTCCTAGGACATGAAGACAGACGTGGTAGTGGACAATGGCCGCCGGTTAGATGGAGGGCGTTGTCGAAGAGATCTAGGTTCTCCATAACCAGATTCAGAAACTCCTGTCCAGACAGAGGCACCTGAGAGAACTGAAGGCTCGCCTACTGAAATCGTTGCAGCTCATCGTGATTCAGCAACCTCGACTCCATGCTGTGCTGCTCACTTTCAGGGCCAAGTGAGTTTTAACCTGTGCCTCATCGGAGCAATGATGACAACAACAAGTGATTAAGTTTGTTTCAGCAATGCACTGGTGGTTTAGGATTAGATCACCTCCATCGGCCCAGGAAAGCATCTCCATCCAGAACCGGTTTGACCCTCTCTGCTTCCACACCGTGCCGGCAACCCTGGGTGTTGTATTTGTGATTGGTGATTCGATCGTATGAGACCTAAATATTTCTTGCCCTAAACAGAAATGTTTTGTTTCTTGTTTACCCGGTGCTCGTGTATGAGATGTTATGAGAAGAGTGCCGACAGTCTTCGAGATGCACAAGAACAGGGCAGTGGGAACCATCATAATACGTACATGCTGAGGTAAATGACATGAGATACCAACATTTTGAGATTCTTAAGGCTGATTTCACAGCCCTTATTAATGCCACAAAGGAGAGGATCCAGGCTGCGAGAATCTTCATCTCAGGTCCCTTACCTCTGGCTTGAAGATCAGATGAGTATTATAGTTGTCTGCTGGCACTAAACATCTGGTTGAAAGGGTTCTGCGAGGGACAAAACATCAGATTCGTGGACAATTGGGATCTCTTCTGGGAGAGTCTGTGTTTCTTCAGGCAGGACGGTCTGCATCCTAATAGATTCGGCACCCGGATCCTAACTGAAAACATCCGTAAGATAATTCATCTCCCTTGACTTTGTTCTTTTAATCCTAATTCTTTCCATAATGCCTTGCTAGGACATGATAACTTTGTAGTGAACTCTAACTCAAATGTGCACTGCATCAATACTTTAATAAGCAACCTCAGTTCATGTAAAAAATCCAGACAGTGTGGCATAAATGTGAATAATTTAATTACCGTTTCGCCTTTAGATGTGCACTTTATTAAAACTATAAAAACAGACTATAGATTAAATAAAAAATCTGCACCAAGCGGCATTAATGCAAATAACTTAATTATCATTTCAAACAGCGGTAATGCTCCAAAAATTCAGTTCTTTCTTCCAAGACCTTAAATATGGCCTTATTAAATGTTAGAGCATTAACCAACAAAACGTTTTCCATCACCAATCTTATTAGTGATAGGAAAATCAACTTTATTATATTAAGTGAAACATGGCTTAGCTCTGATGGTGCGGTGTATAAATCAGATCTGCACCTCTGAATTAAAGCTTTACTCATGTGGTTTGCCAAGGTAAAAAAGGCGGTGGTTTAGTAAATATTTGTTCCAGTCAGCTAAAGTGTAAAGAAGTGAGCTTTAGTACGTTTGCATCTTTTAAGTATCTTGCCATTGTTATTCAAGGAATTTTTCAGTCTCTAGTATTGCCCGTGTATAAACCTCCTAAATATAATGCGTCTTTCTTTGAGGAATTCTCAGACATAGAGTCAATTATCATAACTAACTATGACAGGTTCCTAATTGCTAGCGACTTTAATTTTCAGTGTGACCCAAAAACAAAGAACTCGTTAACCTCCTGCACTCTTTTGATCTGAGCCAACACGTTAGTCAGCCAACACACAAAGGGGAGGCACTCGCTGGATTTAGTGATTACTAAAGGATTAAAAGTTGATGTTAGGCAGATCATGAATATTGGTTTATCTGACCATTTTCTCTATACTGATAGATAAAATTAAAGAGAAGCGTATTGTTAAAAAATGCTTGCTTGATTCATCTGCAGCTTCAAAGTTTACAAACACTTTAAGCAACCAGTCCATTTGTAGTGCTTACTACAATAGTGATAATAATGTAAATAGTAAGGTGGAATATTTTAATGTTAAAGTGAGAGCTGCTGCTGACATAGTCGCTCCTGTAAAGACAGTTAAAAAATCCTCCAACACTGTTAAACCATGGAAGACCCAAAGAGTGTGTGATTTAAAGAAAACATGCCGGAGAGCGAAGTGTAAATGGAGAAAAACTAAACTGATTGTCCACTATGAAATACTGAAGACTAAAATAACAGAATACAACAACATAGTCACATCTTAAGAGGCAGTGCTATTTCTCTACAATTCTAAATAACAATGCTAGAAAGCCGAGAGTTTTATTCTCTACAATTGATCATATGCTAAACCCAGGTCACTCAATGGAATGCCTCCAAAAAAATTCCAGTGAAACTTGTGAGGCTTTTGCTATATTTTTTAATCACAAAATTAATGATATTAGAAATAATATAGTACATGCACCCTGTGGGATATGGCCGGCCTTTCATCCCGGCCAATACCCCCAGGCCGCCAGATGGAGCCCTCCCTGTAGCATAGAGGTGCCCCGAATGCCAGCAGGGAATTATGGACATTGGAGTTTTCATCCACAACCCTGCTGGATACCACAGGGGCCCCTAGAAGGTGCTGCAGGGAGGAGCAGCGAGACTTTCTCATACAACCCGGAAGTGCGTCATAATCACATGAACAAAAAGACCGACGTACTTCCGGGATGAAAAGAAGACTTTTGGATCTGACCCGGAAGTGCTAAGAAGTCACATGGACAGGGGTTCAGGAGCACTTCCGGGTCACGGACTATATAAAGGACTGTGGGAGATCCCAGAGTTGAGCTGAGCTGGGTGGAAGGGTGGCAACGCATCTGGGAGAATGGAGGATTGTCTAATTATTGATTATTGTGTTTATATGAGTATTGTGGAGAGGAGGGTGCTTGGTGCACGTATTTATAATAATAAAGTCAATTATTGGACTTTTACCTGGTGTCTGGCGTCTGATCAGAGGGTTCAAGGGAGCGATAGCGCCCCCTATCTGTCACAACCCAAAACTGATTATATTAAATCCCAGTACTCCATTTTAAGCAAATTAAATTCTTTCACCAGGATAGATTTACATGCATCCTTGACCCAATACCAACAAGTTTTTGGAAAGAAGTATCTGGCATGCTAATTGATAGTATTCTTGACATAGTAAATTCATCATTAGATATGGGGGTCTTCCCAGGCTGTCTTAAGACTGCTGTTGTTAAACCTCTGCTCAAGAAAAATAATCTTGACTCCTCTGTTTATGAAAATTTTAGACCTATTTCTAACCTGCCTTTCTTAAGTAAAATTCTCCTAGATCTGCATGCTGCATTTGATACCATTAATCACAATATTCTTATAAATTGCATTAGTCAGTGGGTGGGCCTCTCTGGTAATGTCTTGAATTGGTTTGAGTCTTATTTAACAGGTAGAAAAATCTTTGTTAGTTGTAGTGATTATACTTTGAAGACACGTGATATTCTATATAGTGTCCCACGAGGATCTATCCTGGGTCCAATGCTCTTTTCGATCTACATGCTTCCATTAGGTCAGATTATCTCAAGGCATAACATGAGCTACCATAGCTATTCTGACAACACATAATTGTATTTATCAGTAGCGCCTGATGATCCTCTTGGTTCACTGACCCAATGTCTTACTTGTGTTTCTGAGTGGATGAGTAGTAATTTTCTCAAAGTAAATAAGGGCAAAACAGAAATATTAGTGATTGGAAAAAAACTTGATCCATTAGACTTAAAAGTCAAGATAGAGGTAAAGAATTCAAGAGGAATTATTGACTCTGACCTAAATTTTTTCATTTAAGAAATATAGCAAAAATTAGATCCCTTATAACTTTGCAAGATCCTGAAAAATTAGTTCATGCTTTTATTTTTAGTTGACTAGACTACTATAACGCACTCCTCTCAGGACTACCCAAAAAGACATCAATTGGTTACAACTAGTGCAGAATGCAGCTGCCAGAATCTTAACTAGGAAAAGAAAATATGAGCACATCTGAGCAGTTTTGATATCACTACACTGGTTACCTGTGCCATTTAGAATTGAATTTAAAATACTGCGGTGGGCTGGTGCCCTGCCCGGGGTTTGTTCCTGCCTTGCGCCCTGTGTTGGCTGGGTTTGGCTCCAGCAGACCCCCGTGACCCTGTAGTTAGAATATAGTGGGTTGGATAGTGGATGGATGGATTCTGCTTATGGTTTACAAAGCCTTAAATAATCACGCTCCATCCTATACTTCGGAATGCCTCTCACTTTACACTCCAAATCATAACTTTAGACCATCAAATGATTTCAAAAGCTAAACTAAAAAGAAGTGGTGAGGCAGCCTACTGCTGTTATGAACCTAAAATCTGGAACAACTTATCAATAAAAATTTGCCAGGCTAATGTGGTGGAGCATTTTAAAAAACTGCTAAAAACCCATTACTTAAATAGGGCTTTCTTATAGCTTCATTTTAGTATAGCCCCGATATTCTGTATGCATTTAGTTATCCTTTTTATCATGGCTTCACGATCCATACTAACCCTTACTTTCTCTGCTGTTCTTTTTCTAGTTTTCTGTGGTGGTGATCTGCGCCATCACCATCTGATCAAGGCACCATGCAGTGCTTACATTGATGGATTGCAGGCCAGATGTCCACATGACCATCATCATCTAATTCTTCCAGGAGAAGCCTGAAAAGCATGAAGACTGATTTAGATCATTTATGTTAGGTAGAATGGCCAGTGGGGGCTGGGTGGCCTTGTGACTTAGGAACCCCTGCAGATTTTTTTTTCTCCAGCCCTTTCAAGTTTGTTTTTTTGTTATTTCTGTTCTCCCTGGCCATCAGATCTTACTTTATTCTTTGTTACTTAGTATTGCCTAATCTGATTTTTTTATTTCTTTATTCTTTCTTCATCTTGTAAAGCACTTTGACCTACATCATTAGTATGAAAATGTGCTATTTAAATAAATGTTATTGTTGTTGTTTTTATTATAATTCATTTCATAATTCCTTTTCCAACTAACTGCTGCTGCTGTCCCATGCAGTCAGTACAAGTATCAGCAAAACCAAGGACCAATTCATCATCACAGACTTTAGGAAGAAGAAGGCTAACAATATAGAAATACACACTGGACGGAATAATGTTGACAGGGTCAGCAGCTTTAAATTTCTTGTGCAGATCCTTTCTGTTTACAACATAAATAACATATTCTGCCTTAGGCCCCATCCATACTACCAGGGGCCTCATGTATAACGAAGTACGTAGAACTCACAGTATAACATGGCGTAAGCACAAAAGCGGAAATGTTCGTACGCATAAAAAAATCCAGATGCATAAATCTGTGTGAACGCTACATAAATCCCGGTCAGAGTGAAAAGTAACGCACATGCATGCTCCTGCTGTCTCGCCCCTACTCCTCCCAGAATTACGCCTTTTTGAATATGCAAATCAATATAAATAGCCCTTAAGCTCAGCCTTCTGTGAAAAGACAATGGCAAAAGCACGAGGGAAAATAGAAGAATTTCAGCGAATACCAAGTGGAGGCAAGGAAAAACGTACTATTTGTTGGTTTAAACAGTGGTATAAACAACAAAAGGAAGTTGATCGAGTGACATAGCGTGTTGGAGAAACTCAAAAGCTCAAGTTCACAAAGTCATACAGTGTCCGAAATAAAAAAGAAGTTGTCACATATCAAAGTCACCTTAAAAAGGCATAGCCCACAGTCTGAGTGTCATATGAAAGCTTATTAGGGTACAGAGAAAAAAAAAGGCACACAGTGGGGAAAAAAGCACAAAATGTCAACTTTAATCTTGAAATTTCCACTTTAATCACATAGTTTATTTTGTCATTAAAGTAGAACATCATAAACTTAATCTTCAAATCGTTTAATTTACTAGTTTCTCAAATCCCGTCGTAACTAAAGTAGCACGTTAAATGCTTTGTTTTGTATTTGATCTTCTATGTGCTCTCTATGTGTGAATCACTATGTGCTTCCAGGCTTTCTCTTCCTCTGACAGGAAACAGAATCCATTACATTCGTAACATTACAGCTCTCTGAATAATTAAAATACTGAGATGTATATGTGATACTGTATCATTTTCATGATGATAGGAGTTAAAGCATGTTATTAAACATGGGAACACAGTGACACAGTGATTGTTCCTGCCTCATGCAAGATGCTTGCTGCACCGTGTGTGACCTTCGATGAAATACTTTATTGTAGCAGTACTGTCTCTTTCAAACGTACTAACCCCCAATTCCTGTCCTTACTTTTGTTTCTCCAAATACCCAATTGCCACACAATCAGCTCTGTAATAGACGTTAAGCCATCTGTAAGCTTAGAACACCGATTCTTCAAAACTTTTAAGAAACATTGAAATATCTTTGTAGTACATGTTTAATTATTCTATCCATCTATCCTTCCAGTGTCGCATCAGCACCAGCAAGAATATAGCTCGAGGCAAGAACAATCCGTAAACTAGCTAGCACTGCGGCACCGTGTCCTCACATGTTTAATTATTAACAATATAGATTATTTAAATTAAGTTAAAGTTTTATCTGTATAATACAATAAACATATTTTGCTGCATTTCATCTTAAAAATGATATCACCATCATATGTAAATACGTGCTTTATAAAGTGGCTCATGTTGTGCAATATTATAACGGTAGTGCAGGCTTACAGTGAGGTAATTGTACTTATAAGTACAAACAGCTCTACAAGGAGCACCTGATGGACTGATTGAGTGCATTTATATTCTTGGGATGAAACTGTTTCTAAACTGCGAGGTCCGTACAGGAAGGCTTTGAAGTGTTTGCCTGTGTGAGAGCAGTTCAAATAGGCAGCATGGCTGAGGCAGCGTGTGCTTCATGCTGTATACCGATAATTCTCTTTCTGATCAGCTGCTGTAGAGCTGTGATTCCCCACTCAGATACAGTGTGTGGCAGGTGGCCGGGTGTGGTCATCAGCCGTCTGCCTATTTAAGGGGCCGCCGCCCTGCAATCAAGGCTGGAGTCGGGTGAGGAGGTGGACGAGGTCAGAGAGGAGGCGGCGAGGAGAGGCCTGACGTGTGTGTGACTGAGAGAAGAAAGAGAAAGAGAGGTGGCTTACTGAAGCCTGGACTTTGGGGAGACCGTGGGAGTTTGTTGGTGGCGGTGCACGTAAGACTTTGTATTATATTAGTGTAAATAAACGTGTGGTGATGGCTGAAAACGTGTCTGCCTGTGTGTGTCCGGGCCGTACTATTTCACAGTGGTATAGTTGGCAGGATGCTCCACCTGGGTCAAGGTAGGGACCTGTATTGGAAAAAATATCTGTGAAAGGCCTGGCACAACAGGGGAACTCACCCACGTGCCGCAGGGGCGGCGTGCACCCAACCCCACAGGGACAGTTTATTGCCCGGACCGTTAGCGGTCCGCCCATGGACTATGTATTTCAGGGGCGGCTCAAAGACGCGGCGGCAGCTAGGGGAGCTGCCGAGAAGGAGAAGCTGCAACAAAGACATGCCACAGCAGCCGCGGAGTTGCCCGGGATCTCGTCCCCGTGTGGAAGGAGGTCGAGATGGCCGCCGACCGGAAGTCCCTCCTTGCAACAGGCACGGGCTTGGATAGCGTGTCCTGTGTGCCCGCCAGTGATTGGATGGAGGCGGGACCAGGGAATGTCCATCCCGTGCCAGCCAGAAACCTGAATGGGCCGGAGGAAAAGGCCCATAGAAAGCAGTCGGCGAGTGGCGCTGCTGATCAGGTAAGCACACTGTCGACTGACTTTCTCTCCTTGGCAGCGATCCTGCAGCAGCTGGAGGAATGTCTTCTGCTGATCGGGTTACTGCCACCTGAGCGATGTGCCCTCCGGTCGGAGACGCAAGGATCAGGAGGGACGGCGGGCGCGCCAGCACAAGCGCCGCTGGCAAGAGAGGAACGGCGCGGCGCTGGACCTTCTGACTGGGGGAGCACAGCGGGGACGGTGAGTAGGACCACCCCCGTAAAGATACAGACGCCGGCGGGGCAGGGTCTGTCCTTTTACAATAGGCAGGCTTGAACCGCTGCGGCGTACCAAAGTAAGAGGAGGAGTCGGAGAAAGAAAGCTGGCAACTCCGATATGGGAGGACGTGTTGCTGGGTACACACGTCCCACGAAGGGCCGCCCTCTGCCGAGGCAGAGGGAGAAACCGCAGGCTGAGAGGTGGAAAATGAGTGTGCTCCAGTTGTCAGTCCCGTGGCGGGGACCACGGAGATCTCGGATGGGGAGGCCAAGGAAAAGAGCATCGGGGTGCCGGGCGGAGCGGAGAGCGTTGGCCCAAACACAGAGGAAGCACGCAGAGGTGCCGCATTAGGGCAACGTCTCTGCCCCTTGTTTTTCCTTTTATTCTTTAGGACCGGGGCCTGGGCTGAGTTGTATCGACCTGCCGCCGAGGAAAATCCGTCCTCGCGGGATGGGCCACTGGCCCCGTGGGGTCTCAGCGTGCGGGGGAGTATTGTGGCAGGTGGCCGGGTGTGGTCATCAGCCGCCTGCCTATTTAAGGGGCCGCCACCTTGCAATCAAGGCTGGAGTCAGGTGAAAAGGTGGACGAGGTCAGAGAGAAGGTGGCGAGGAGAGGCCTGACGTGTGTGTGAAAGAGAGAAGAAAGAGAAAGAGAGGTGGCTTACTGAAGCCTGGACTTTGGGGAGACTGTGGGGGTTTGTTGGTGGCGGTGCACGTAAGACTTTGTATTATATTAGTGTAAATAAACATGTGGTGATGGCTGAAAACGTGTCTGCCTGTGTGTGTCCGGGCCGTACTATTTCACAAGTGATATAATACCCTTGAGTGGTGCAGTGAGAGTAATATGGAAAAAGATGATCCACTGTGGCAACCCCTAACGGGAGCAGCTGAAAGAAGAAAAAGAACTGTCAGTGAGAGTAACAACGCTAAAGCAGCTATGGTATTTGGAATACTTTGGCTATTCCGTGGACCATTATATTGTTACAGGTTAATTACAATCAGATGCCTTAAACTAATAAACAATATGCAGTTAGTTTCAGTGTACAGTAATCCCTCACCTATCGCGGGGGTTACGTTCCAGACCCCCCGCGATAGGTGAAAATCCGCGAAGTAGCGACCTATATTTATTTTATTATTTATACATATTTTAAGGCTTTATAAACCCTTCCTACACTCTTATAAACCTTTCTCACTCTCTTGTTAACCTTTGCCACGCTCTTATAAAGACTTCCTATGCTCTTAAACACTTTCTACATTCTTAAACACCTCAGACCAACACTGCACACTGCACGCAGCGATCAGACGTCAATGTGTCTGCACTCGCTTTGTGAAGGGGGGCAGCTGAACTCACTCTGAGCAGAAATGGACTTTGTGCTGCTTCTGCCAAAATGCCTGCTTGTCACTCTGCCCGTTCAGAAGGAGGAGGAGGAGTGTGTGTGTGTGTGTGTGTGTGTGTGTGTGTGTGTGTGTGTGTGTGTGTGTGTGTGGGTGTGGGTGTGTGAGAGCTGAACGCACCTTCGCTCAAACCCCCCCTCCCCGGAAGCGCAGTACACTCCTGCCACTTCGCATTGTCAAGGGGGTGGGGAGCTGAATGAATGCTAAGGAGAAGTGGACTTTGTGCTGGCTTTGTGCTGCTTGTACATTACCAATTTTCCTGTCTCACTGTCTTGTCTTGCGTGAAGTAAAAATGTTTTATAATAGTGAGATGTTACTCATATCCTTAGCCCGACATCCACATATCATATGTGTTAACAAAGTGTGTTTTATAAGTTTACATGTGTTTAAAGCATGTGGGATGGGTATTTTAAGGCTTAAACTATAAAAATGTTTATTTATATGGTCTTTCTATATCGCGGATTTTCTCCTGTTGCTGATGGGTCTGGAACATAACTTCCGCGATAGGCGGGCAATCACTTGTATTTAAAAACCCGCGAAGTCGTGAATCCGTGAAAAGTGAACCGCGAAGTAGCGAGGGATTACTGTATATGATAAAGCCATGTCAGGGATGTGGATCTAAAAAAGAAAGGGTAACCACACAGGAACAGTAGCACTGCTTTGACACTGGGTGCCGCCAGTTTGCAAAACTGAGCGGAGAACTTGTGTACGCCAGGGTTGGAGCTACCGTGAAAATGTGCATGGCTTTATGCCAAGTTTAGGTTTTATACATCGCAATTTGAGCATGGACATGTTTGTATGCAACATTTTTGTGCTTACGCACCATTTATACATGAGGCCCCAGGTTTTCACTTAAAAGCACAGAGTTTTACCTCAGGTTTTCACCTTTCATTCACACTAGTCCAGTGTTTTCAACCCCTAAAAATGAAGAATTTGGAAACAAAGAGTCAGCCTTTTAAAGTAGATTGAATATGCTAATTGTGCTCTGATTGTGTTGTGCCTATTTCGTGGCCCTTCCCTAACTGGATTCTGTTCATTACAACACCTCATTCCCTAATTGGTCACCCTTCATGGGAGAAAAAAAATATTTCAATATAACAGGCAAAGAAAAACCCAGCCACAGGGGATGCACCAAGCAGTGTGTTTCTTCATGCCAGTTCCAAGCATTGATAAACAGGAAAGGTTAAGTCAGGAAAGGAATCCGGTGTAAAATTTTGCCAGATCAATATGTGGACAACAATACATAAACAAAATAAAATAACAAAAATGTGTGAATGAGAGGAATGTCAGCAGAATGGTGAGGATACAGGGTGTAGAGTTGGCGAAGGTGGATGAGTTTAAATACTTGGGATCAACAGTACAGAGTAACAGGGATTGTGCAAGACAGGTGAAAAAGAGAGTGCAGGCAGGGTGGAATGGGCGGAGAAGAGTGTCAGGAGTATTTTGTGACAGACTGGTATTAGCAATAGTGAAAAGGAAGGTCAGCTATGTTATATGGGTTGGAGACGGTGGCACTGACCAAAAAATATGAGTCAAAGATGGAGGTGGCAGAGTTAAAGATGTTAAGATTTACATTGGGTGTGACGAGGATGGACAGAATTAAAAATGAATACATTAGTGGGTTAGCTCAGGTTGAACGGTTTGGAGACAAAGTCAGAGAGGTGAGATTGTGTTGGTTTGGACATGTGCAGAGGAGAGATGCTGGTTATATTGGGAAAAGGATGATAAGGATAGAGCTGCCAGGCAAAATGAAAAGAAGAAGGCCTAAGAGAAGGTTTATGAATGTGGTGAGAAAGGATATGCAGATGATGGGTGTAACAGAGCAAGATGCAGAGGACAGGAAGATATGGAAAAAGATGATCCACTGTGGCAATCTCTAACGCAGAGGTTCTCAAACTGTGGGGCGTGCCCCGCAACAAAAAAGGGGGCGCGAATGTTGCCATATGTAGCGCAATTTCACTATTCGTAGGGAAATTTTAAACTTGTAGCGGTGTATCGGCAGCAAAAAATATAGGAATACATTTTATTAGGGTTTCAAAAAAAACGTTAAGGTGGCGCGATTAAATCTGTTGTGAAAACTTGGATCAGAAATACTTAAAGGTTGAGAAACACTGATCTAACGGGAGCAGTCGAAAGTAGAAGAAGCAGGTACACAAGAGTTGCTTTCCATGAAGCTTGTTAAGCTGTTTGCCTTTATGCCTGTAAATTGGGTTATGTACAGTTTGAATGTTGCATACATGCATAAAAAGCAAATAATTTACCAGTGGCTATACTTTTGCAATAAACCCTTTTGCGAACACCATTATTGTTGCAGTGAAAAATTCAGAGCCCTGTGAAAATCAGATTGTAAATAACTCAGTTGACAGCCTGTTTATCAATCTTTATTACTTAAACTTAATCTGTTCAGTAAGGATGAGCACATTCCACAAAAAAATTAATAACAAGGCACTTAACAAAATGAATGGGTGTAGAATGCAGCCGAGCTCACAATATTACAAAACAGAAAGACATGAAAGCACAATCCAGTACAGCTAAGACATAGACACATGCATTTATTAATTTTCTCAACTGAGTTAGTTTGACAAATGTTGCTTGGTAGGTGCTCTGATTGCTGTTTACTGTTCATAATCAATCTTCTTATGAATAATCACGAGCTGATCACATTTTTTTAAGTGTCACTTTAACATTTGTAGTGTTCTTATTTAATGACAACACAACTGTCGCCAGTTCTAAAGACTGTTACTTTTGACTGTAGTAAGGGCATTGATGTGACACAGGGCAATTTGCGGCAACTCCTTAAAGAGTTTCTATGCTGTCAAAGTGATTTTAGAGTCCTGCATGATCTGATAGTTTTGAAAATGCATAAAGCACAAGGAAATCAGATTTTCACTGAGCTCTGAGTTTTTCATTACACATTCCCTTCAAGAATTTTCCCCCTGATGCCTGATGCATAACTTAGAAAGTCGAACATTGTTTAAAACGTTAGCTATCAAAATTACCTGTCTTCCTCTTCTGTTCTGGTAAACAGTATAGAACAAGAACCACTAACACAATAGTTTCAGGGATGTGCTCTCTCTTATCCACTGGCCATAAGTTCTACTCAACAACCGCTCATACTGACAAGTAAATGAGTGTTTCTTAAACATATCTTCTGATGCTCGACAAGTGTTATTGAAATATCTCTGGTGCCTACACATCAGTAACTAAGTATAAACAGAAAGTGAAACAAGAAAAAATAACCATATGGAAAACACAACACTGGTGCGATAGAAGTATAGAAGATCTGAAGAAGTACTCATCCTGCAGTGACTGACATGTACTTTTATCTTCTCTGACATTGAATGAGGCCAATTATATTTATAGTAAATAAATGAAATTCTGTGAATCTATGATCATTAAGAAAAGAACTGTTGAACTGTTACCCCAAGTAAGTAATTTATCACTAATGATAAAAAAGTATTACTTTTGGATAAACAACATACTCATCAGAACAATAAGGCATAACATAAGCAAGTTTTATAGCAAGGGATTAACATATTAAAGAAAAAGTAAAAAGATGTACAGTGAAATATTCATTAGTTTTAATGATAATGATTCAAAGCAGATTTGGAAATGTCTGAAAACAATCACAGGCATAAATTCTAAAAATAGAATAGAATTTAACTGTTGCGGAGAAATCTTTGCATCAGATAAAACTCAACAGGGTAGTATGGCCTTATGGCATATTAGGTTGCCTTAAAGCAGCCCTCTCCAGTCTTTCATTTGATTTTTAACTGGTGCCTGAGATGTGCTATTGTACCTAAGATGTGAAAATAATCATTAATCCAGGTTATTAACGTTTTCTAAATAAGCCTAGTTGATATGTTAGTAACACAATTTGTGGATTTTTCTTCAGCGTTCAATACAATCCAGCCTCACATACTAATTGAAAACTTGAACAATACAAATGTTAACTCATTTATTACTTAATGAATTCTGGACTTTCTTTTAATAATTCACAGACCACCAAAATACAGGACACTTTTTCAAAAGTCATTTACTCAAATACAGGGACTCCTTTAGGATGTGTTTTATCACCATTGCTATTTACAATGTATAAAAGTGACTGGAGACAGAATAATGTGCATTTTCAAGTATACTAATAACACCATGTTGATTCAATGCATATCTGGGGATGATGAAAGCCATTGTATAAATCAAATGGACTGTTGGTAAACTTATGCAATAAGAACCATCCTGATGGGAATTTAAATACATAAAACATATACTCTAAATGCAATCAATGCTCATTTTTCCTCCATAAACTCATACCATTTAATGTGAACAAGGACCTCATGCTGTCCTTTAATCACACAGTGATCCAGTCTGCCATCGCTATAAGCTTCTTTTCCTGGTTTAATGGTCTGAGAAACCTACATTTAAAAAAGCACCAGCAGATTACCAAAAATGCACCTAAAGCTATTGTGGTCTGACGTAGATGATTTGTTAATTTTGTGTGTGTCAGAGGGCAATGTCGAAAAAACTGGATATTGTCTCAACTGATGACAGAAACCTATTACACATGGAATATAATTTCAGCAAATCAGGGAGGACAGTTGCTCTAAAGGCCCACACAAACTGCTTCAGAAACTCCATTATTCTCACTGCCATACATCTTTTTTAATTTGGAATATTACAGATAATTAAAAAAATCAAAAAGTATAGAGGTTTACTCATGTATAATGTAACCATTTTGGATAAAACATACTATCAAACTGCTTGAAATAGTTAACAAATAATCTTTTTTTCACACGATATAAACATTTTAGAATTTCTGTGTAAGTTCTAACCCCTCTTGTCTCTATTTTCTGTTTCATTTCATTTCTATTATTGGATGAGAAGGCAAGCTTCATGTTTTCTCGTGTTAACATGGTAAGATATAAACCTTGAGTCTTTATTTTTGGTTTGTGTGTTATTTCTGCTTTTCTAATTACTAAAATGTATGTGTTTCTTTCAGTCTGAAACAATGGTTACCATCACTTAAACTTGCCTTGCTTATAATTATGGAGTAATTAAACTATTGTATGCATTGATCTAACTGGATTTCTCTACACCTCCCCAATCTCAGCACTGGAAATTGCCAAATAAAGCACTCTTTACAGATACTGGAATAGACAGAGAAAGAGACCTTGATATGACATTGTTGAAGACACATGTTTCTTTGAATCTCTAGGCAACAATCAAAGTGTCTGGATCAGAAAATATTTGCTGTGTGTGCTCGTTTTTTTCACTGCTGCCTTTTGTTGCACAAAGAAGGTTGCTTACTAAGTATACTACAGTACTTCTAAACACACTAGTCATCCAGTGAATCACCTTGGCGGAGTGGTGGCTCTGAGGCTAGGGATCTGCACTGGCAATTGGAAGGTTGCCAGTTCAAATCCCGTAAAAGCCAAAAGGGACTCTGCTCTGTTGGGCCCTTGAGCAAGGCCCTTAACCTGCAATTGCTGAGCGCTTTGAGTAGTGAGAAAAGTGCTATATAAATGCAAAGAATTATAAATGCAAAGAATTATTGGTTGCAACATGTGTCCAGTTGTAGCTGCCTCCTCAGACCTGCTAGTCATATCATTTTGACAGTTGGTGAAAAAAACTTTCATTTCTAATGGATAATTGTAAATAATGTGATTTTCTTCATTGTCAGCATGGCTGGCTTCTTTTGGTTTCCGTTGTTAGTTTGCCAGATAGTCTTTGCCTAATGGAATTATCAAAGTCATTACTGAAGGACTGCTGAATGCAGACCAAACAGAGCCATTTTTAGGGTGAAATGAATGTATTGAGATTCATTATAACATTAGCAACAACAAATTTATTTTTTGTATAGCCCAAAATCACACAAGGAGTGCCACAACAGGCTTTAACAGGCAAAAAAAGACAAAAGATGACAAAAAAATGGAAAAAGTCCTGGAAAGGCAATTCAGGTAGGTAGGTGTAGAATGGGTGTCAAAAAATGGGGTAAATACAATACAGTACACAGAATAGAACACAAGTAGTCCTCTTCACAGAACTAGATGGCAATATTATTACCACCTCAGGATTATAATACAATAGTATAAACTAAAAAGCAAAATGCTAGAACAGATTATATCACTCACTAAATATAGAACTATCACATATAGAGATTTGTTCAGAGCCCTGAAGACATAGGACAAGACTCTGCCTCCCCCCAATTGGTCATTCTACAGCTGAATCTATGCTAGGCTTGCCAATCTTATAAAAGGACTCTTCTCCCCAATTATTCCAGTGCTCCTTTATTACATGTAGTGTGTGTTTGCCTACTGTACTGAGGGCAAGTGCAAAAAACAATTCAGTTATCTATGTAACATAAAACAATAAAGCAACCAAACTAAATCAATGATAATAATATCTTGATGCTGGAAAGTGAATTTTACTGTGAAAAATATTAAACTTTTGCAGTTTAGATGCATTACAAATTTAAGCTTAATATTATACAGTATTTAGTACAAATGACTTGCATATGCTCAGGCTAAATTTATAATATGCGCATGACTGACTTCACAGTTGAATTTACACATTAAAATATTTATTTAACCTTTAATTTTCTTTAGGTATTGTAGAATTTTCTTTCATGTCATTAGGTGTTGTAGCTTATTCTAATAATACTCTGACATTTCCTCTCCAATAGGATATTTTAATAGTAATAGTGCTGATGCCACCAGTGCTGTCGATTAATCTTGTCAAAATATTCTCACACTTTCATAACTTTTTCAAAATGAGGATAAGATCATCAGTATAAAAGCTCTAGTATAGTGTTAGTAATGTTGTATAAATGTTCCTCAGAATCTTTAATGTTCATATAACCTGATAACTCTGTTGACATACAGAAGGCAGAGCACTGCTACATCACGAAATAACTAAAAGTTTATATCCAAAATTCTTTTTGCAAACCTTTGGAATATTTTGTTGCATATTGCCTTTACAGACACATGCTTTAATATTCCAAATTTTTGTGACACTGAATACTGATTATTAATGAAAGCAAATATAAAAAAAAAATTAAAAAGCTGACTGAATTTTCTCCTAAACACATATGTGGCCATTATGATTAAGCTGAATTAAAATACTATGGTATTGTTTTAACTGTTTAATGCGAACAACAATGTTGCTATCTTTATGTAAGCAAAGTTGTATTAATTGAAGAATTCATTTTTTTTAGTTCACATATAATCTTTTCCTAGGCTTTGCTTTCATAGATTATGTACGGGTATCCCATCGACATGGTTACTGATTTTCGCCAGTCCTTGCTAGGATGAGCTGTAGCATATAGTGATAATGAATTTTAATAAATAACATTTGCTGTTATACAAAGACTAAGAAAAATGTAAAGCACATAAAGAAAACAACAAAGATATGATTTTTTTACTTACTTGAACAGCCTTCTATATTATAACATCCTCGATTATCAGATGAGTCTCCATCACAGAAGTCACCCTCAAATTCTCTGCCAACACATGATCGAGTACGAGACTGCATGCCAGCAGTGGCAGAACAAGAAATATTTCGTCTTCCATGTCTCTTGCAGTCAGACCACTCTTCCCATTCAGTCCAACGACCATCAACTAAAAAAAGAAAATTTATATTTTGGATTTTTAATTTAAAAAGTTATAAAATATATGAATAATATAACATCAATAACTATGAGTTGACTAAACAATACAAATGTGTAATATATTAAACAAAAACATTATAGAAAAGCATCAATAAAAAGAGATGGTACAAATTAAACGGTTCTTAAAGAAACTGAGAATTCAGCCTGATAAAGTAAAAACTAAAATGATGCACAGGTGCTACACTTGTAGTCATATATAGTAAGTGACCTGTGAAAAAAAAGGATTTTGCCTTTAAAACATTTGAATAATAGAAAATTTCCATTTAGCAAACAATTACACTCCAAATTTAGCTTCCCATTAACACAATTTTTCCACTATCTCCAATTTAGAAACTTTGCTAAATGAAATCTGCCAAATTTCCCTCACCTCCAACCTATTTCTGTTCCAGAAGAAATATTGATCAGTCTTGAAGACAGCATTTCTATAATATATAAAACTATTTTAAAGCCCCTTCCTTTTAAAGATCCTAGAGTACAGTGGGAAAAAGGATATTTCACTCAACATTTCAGAAAAGGAGTGGAAGGCAGCCATGCACAGAATTCACTCTAGCTCCATATGCACAAAGCATTCAATTATTCAACTTAAAATCTTTTATCGAGCACATGTATCTTGTTTAAAATTGTCGAAAATGTTTCCAGGGCAAGATCCAACCCGCGAATGTTGCAATTGACCTCCAGCTTCATTAGGCTACATGTTTTGGGCATGTACCAAATTGGCATCATTCTGGACAAAAATTTTTAAATGCCTTGGTGTCACAATCACTCCTAATCCATTAACAGCTGTGTTTGGTTTACTCCCAGTTGGGCTTTAGGTGGAGATGGACAAACAATCACTATTAGCACTTAGACTTATCTTGGTCAACTGGAAGAATCCTAGCCCACCTCTTTTAAGTCAGTGGGAAATTGATTTTATATACTGTTTAAAATTGGAATAAATTCTCACTTCAACCTCAGAACTTCAACCTCATTCCGAGGGAGGCAAAGGATATTGAGTCTGAATGGGCCATGTTCCGAGTCTCCATTATGGAAGCAACAGAACGGAGCTGTGGCCGCAAGGTTGTCAGTGCCTCTCGTGGCGGCAATCCACAAACCCAGTGGTGGACACCTAAGGTTCGAGAGGCCGTCAAGCTGAAGAAAGAGTCCTATCAGGTCTGGTTGACCAGTGGGACTCCAGAGGCAGCTGAGAGGTACCGGTGGGCCAAGCGTGTGGTGGCATTGGCTGTTGCAGAGGCTAAAACTTGGGCATGGGAGGAGTTTGGGGAAGCTATGGAAAACGACTTTTGGTCGGCACCAAGAAGGTTCTGGCAAACTGTCAGGTGCCTCAGGAGGGGAAAGCAGTGCTCCACCAACACTGTGTACAGAGGAGATGGGGCCCTGCTGACTTCAACTGCAGAAGTTATTGACCGGTGGAAGGAATACTTCGAGGATCTTCTCAATCCCACCAGCATGTCTTCCTTAGAGGAAGTAGAGCTGGAGGACTCCGGGGGGGGGCCCGTCCATAACAGGGGTCGAGGTCGCCGAGGTAGTTAAAAAGCTCCGAGGTGGCAGGGCCCCTGGGGTGGACAAGGTTCACCCTGGGTTACTTAAGGCTCTGAATGTTGTGGGGCTGTCCTGGTTGACATGTCTCTGCAACATCGCATGGACATTGGGGGCAGTACCTCTGGACTGGCAAACCGGGGTGGTGGTCCCCCTTTTTAAGAAGGGTGACCGGAGAATGTGCTCCAACTATAGGGGGATCACACTTCTCAGCCTCCCTGGTAAGGTCTATTCAGGGGTGCTGGAGAAGAGAGTTCGGTCGATGGTCGAATCTCGGATTCAAGAGGAACAATGCAGATTCCGTCCCAGCCGTGGAACACTGTACCAGCTCTACACCCTGGCCAGGATCCTGGAGGGGGCATGGGAGTTTGTCCAACCAGTCCACATGTGTTTTGTGGATTTGGAGAAGGCATTCGACCTTGTCCCTCGAAGCATCCTGTGGGGTGTGCTCCAAGAGTACGGGGTACAAGGCTCATTGTTACGAGCCTTTCAGTCCCTGTACAGGAGGAGCAGGAGCTTGGTCTGCATTGCCGGTAATAAGTCTGACTGGTTTCCTGTTGAGGTTGGACTCCGCCAGGGCTGCCCTTTGTCGCCAATTCTGTTCATAAGTTATATGGACAGAATTTCTAGGCGCAGCCAAGGAGCGGAGGGGGTCTTGTACGGTGACCTCAGAATCTCGTCTCTGCTATTTGCAGATGATGTGGTTCTGTTGGCTTCATTGGACAGTGACCTCCAGCTCTCACTGGAGCGGTTCACAGCCGAGTGTGAAACAGTGGGGATGAGAGTCAGCACCTCTAAATCTGAGGCCATGGTTCTCAACCGGAAAAGGGTGGAATGCTCTCTCCGGGTTGGGAACACATTACTGCCTCAAGTGGAGGAGTTCAAGTATCTCGGGGTCTTGTTCACGAGTGAGGGAAAAATGGAGCGGGAGGTTGACAGACGGATGGGTGTGGCATCCGCAGTAATGCGGGCTCTGCAACGGTCCGTCGTGGTGAAGAGAGAGCTAAGCCAAAAGGCGAGGCTGTTGACTTACCAGTTGATCTACGTTCCTACCCTCACCTATGGCCACGAGCTTTGGGTAGTGACCAAAAAAGCAAGATCGCAGATACAAGCGGCCAAAATGAGTTTTCTCCGCAGGGTGGCAGGACTTTCCCTTAGAACTAGGGTGAGGAGTTCAGTTATCCGTGAGAGACTCGGAGTAGAGTTGCTGCTTCTCCGCATTGAGAAGAGTCAGTTGAGGTGGTTCGGGCATCTGGTTAGGATGCCCCCTGGACGCCTCCCTGGGGGGGTGTTCCTGGCATGCCCCACTGGGAGAAGGCCACGGGGCAGACCCAGGACACGCTGGAGGAATTATATCTCCCGGCTGGCCTTGGAACGCCTTGGGGTCCTCCCAGAGTAGCTGGAGGAGGTGGCCAGGGAGAGGGAGGTCTGGGCTTCCCTGCTTAGGCTGCTGCCCCCGCAACCCGACCTCGGATATGCGGTGGATAATGGATGGATGGATATTAGTTTTATATTACATTTATGAAAGGGCTTTCTGATTACAGAAGCACATTCATACATTTATTGGGAAAAATCAGCAATTGCAACAAATTTCCTTTTGATCTTGGCTTGCTCAACCTGACCATAACAAAATAGGATGTATCTGGGAAGCATCATAATTACACTACCCCATACAGATGGCATGACATGGCTCAGAGATGACTGAGAGATTTCTGACCAGTCAGCCAATTCATGCTGAAAAGCACCTGTCACCAAATTCCCTGTGGCTGTTAAAACCTGTAATAGAACTTGGAATCATGTGATTTAAGTGTGATGGTCTCAGTAATGTAGGCTCCAATTCAGCACACAATTCTATGAGGACAGCTCTAGAAAGTCTGAAACAGCTTATTGTGAATATTTTAAAATACATTTTAAAAATACCTTGTCTGTTAGCTTAGAACATTAATGAATGATACTAGGGTCGAAATATGAAAAAAGGCTTTAGCTTACAAAAAGAATGTTTATTTTTCTAGGCAAGAATGTTATTGGACATTAATTCACATCTTGAAATTGCACAGAATATCCATGTCACTTCAGAAAGGAGTAAATCAGTAAACAAACCATTTTGTTTAATTCCATGGGTGTGGTTTTCTCTTGCTCATTTTCTGGAGCCACAAATGCTATTTTCATTTTGGTAATCGATTCCTTAAAGATATGTTTTCTTTCAGGAGTTACACAAATAAGCTGTCATTTTATTTTATTTTTTAATTTTATTGAGTTTATTTAAAATCTAAAAACATTCCATACAAGCAAGTCAAGTTTTACAAAACTAGGTTCAAATCAAATCACCGCCCCCCCCCCCCCCCCCCCCCAATGAGAAAAAGAGCTAGGCCAACAGAGTAAAACTTTAATATTAGGAAAATAAATAACTAAATAAATATAAATAGAATAAAATAGGGAAGAGAATACACTTCCTCGTTTTAAACGCTTATTCTAAAATGTTATTGATTAGATCTGGTCAGGTTTTGAAAAGTTTTGTACAGATCCTTTAAGTGAGAATTTGGTTTTTTCCAATTTCAAATAATATATAATATTAGTTACCTACTGACTTAAAAGTGGCGAGATAGGATTCTTCCAGTTGAGCAAGATAAGTCTATGTGCCAATAGTGAAGTAAAGGCAATTACAGTTTGTGTGTCCTTCTCCACTTTAAGCCCTTCTGGGAGTACACCAAACACAGCTGTTAGTGGATTAGGAGGCATTGTGATTCCAAGGCTGTCTGAAAGGTATTTAAAGATTTTGTTCCAAAATGATGTTAATTTGGTGCACTCCTAAAACATTTGGCCCAATGAGACTAGAACTTGATTGCAGCGTTCGCAGGTTGGATCTTGCTCTAGAAATATTTTGGACAATTTTAAACAAGACAGATGTCCTCAACAGATAATTTTAAGTTGAATAAATGAATGCTTTGTGCATATGGAGCTAGAGTGAATTCTGTGCATTGCTACATTTCACTTCTTTTCTGAAATGTTGGGTTGATGTTGAAAGATCCTTTTCCGACTGTACTCTGGGATCTTTGAAAGGGAGGGACTTTAAATGTTTTTATATATTGCATAAATGCAATCAGTATTCTCTGGAACAGAAGTAGGTGGGAGGTGAGGAAAATTGGGGAGATTTAGTTTAGTAAAGTTTCTAATTTGGGGGTAGTGAAAAAAATGTGTTGCTGGAAAGTTGAATTTGGAGTGTACTTGTTCGTAGGATGCAAAGACATTGTCTGTGTTCAGATGTCCAAGTTATTTAATCCCAAATGTTTTCCAGACATTAAAAGCCTGCATAGAGGGTGGAAAAAGGTGGTTATCATGTAGAGGTGCCACAGATAAAGCTTCTCTATCTTGAAGTACTTCCTACATTGGTTCCATATTCTGAGTGAATGAAGCACAATTGGGTTGTTAGTATACTGGTAATGACTTGTGTTTATTGGGGTACAAAGCAAGGAATATAAAGAAGTACTGCAGGATTTTATTTCTATTGTGGACAAAGCCTGTGTCTGTTCATCTATTTGTGTCAATATCCAGGTTTTTATGATTGTATATTTGCCGCCCAGTAATAAAATTGAAAGTTAGGCAGAGCCATGCCACTTTCTGCCTTAGGTCTTTGTAGGGTCACCCTTTAGAAACATGGATGTTTTGATTTCCAAATAAATTAGGTTCTGATTGAATCTAACTTCTTTAAAAATGATTTATTGATGTATATTGGAATGTTTTGAAATAGAAAAAGAAGCTTAGGAAGGATATTCATCATGACAGTGTTAATTCTACCAGCTAAAGTGAGATGAAGGGTAGAGCGTCTATGCAAGTCTTGCTTAATTCTTTCTATGCCGACAGCAACATTTTGTTGATAAAGAGCTTTATCTTTACTTGTTATGTTTACCCCTAGGTATTTAAACTGATCTGCGATGATGAAAGGGAAGGTGTCCAATCTAATATTGTGTGCTTGAGAGTTCATTGGAAAGAGTGCACTTTTATTCAAATTAATTCTGAGACCAGAAATCTTTTGAAATTCTGTTAATGCTGTTATGTCTTCGGGCACAGTATTTTGTGGATATGATATATACAGTACCATATCATCTACATATAGTGAAATTTTCTGTTCAAGTCCTTCTCTGGTAATCCCCTTTATCTCATAAGCATTTTGACAGTGAACTGCCAGTGGCTCAATGGCGATTGCAAAAAGCAGTGGTGACAAGGGGCATCCTTGTCTAGTACCACAGTGCAGTTTGTAGTAGTCTGAAATAATGTTGTTAATACAAACTGAAGCTTCTGGACAAGTATACAGTAGTTTGATCCATGCACAAATGTTTGGGCCAAACCCAAATTTCTCCAATGTAGTGAAAAGGTAGTTCCATTCAACCATATCATCCAACAATAATATAATCTCTGGGGGTGTTAGACTTTGTGGGTGAATATATTACACTAAACAGGCATCGAAGATTAGAAGTTAAGTGTCTGCTTTTAATAAATCCAATTTGGTCTTGTGATATTACCAAAGGAAGCACTTTCTTAATCCTTCTAGCTAGGACTTTGGAAAGTATCTTAACATCATTATACAGAAGTGAGATTGGTCTATATGATGTACATTGTAATAAGTCCTTATTTTGCTTAGGAAAGATGGTAATTAATGCTTGGCAAACATTTGAGGTAGAATTTTATTGTCCCAAGGTTGTGTCTTGTCTTTTTTAAACTGAGTAGAATGTAAGGACTTATAGTAGTTTCTAAATGTGTGCATTATATTTTTATGGTCAATGCTTTTGTCTCCTTCTGTGTTGGAACTGCTGGGATTGCATTGCAAACTTCCTGCTTGTGAATTTGTTGAGGTAAGATCTTATTAGCTTTCTCTCCGTGTTCATAGTAATAATGTCTTGACTTAAAAATAAGTTATTCTGTTTATTTGTCAAGAGGTTGAGTTCTGTATGCAGAGCCTGTCTTTTCCTATGAAGTGCCTCATTAGGACAGCTAGCATGTTCTCGATCTATTCTGGCAATTTCACTGATTAGCTCTGATGTCTTCTTGGTTTCCAATTTATTTTTGTGGGAAAGATATGAAATAATCTGTCCTCTTAAGAAAGACTTCAGAGTTTCCTAAAGTATTCCTGCAGAGACCTCTGAGGATGTATTTGCCTCTAAAAAATTGATTTGCTTGGATATAAATTCTGTACAGTTCTCGTCAGCTAATAAAAGTAAGTTAAGACGTAAGCTGCAAGATGTGTATGTGGGGCATGATTTTAGCTTCATGATCAAAGGGGCGTGGTTGGGGATAACAATAGCGTCTTACCTACAAGATTTAATCATAGGCAAAAAAATTGTTATCTATAAAGAAATAATCAGTTCTTGAGTAACAGTGATGCACTGGTGAGTAGAAGGGATATGAGGATAAATTAGCATAATCGCTGAACTGTATTTGTACGAGCCAGAATATACTGATGAGAAGCTCCAACAGATTGAAGAGGAAAGAACAGAGAGAAGAGTAGAATTGGAGAGGCAAAAAGGGAAAAACATACAACTGGAAGGTACTTTGATGCAACAAATAAGTGGAGAATGGTGGTATACATGTGAAAAAAATGAAGTGATGGCCATTGAATTAGGACAGTTTTTGTTGCCAGGAATGTGACATGCCACTTCCACTGCTGGAAAATGTATACTTATTGGGAGATAAGCCCACTTTGTTATGTGAGGCTACAGTATTTGTAAGTGATAAGGATAAATCAGACTTCTGAAGACATTTTTTTACTTGCCAAAATTTAACTGGAAGAAACAATCAAAACTGGAAGGACCAAATGGACAGCCTTCTGTAGAGTAAGTTTGCTTATTGATCTTATTTTTTGCTGTGTTAAATGTTTGTTTAGCCTTGATGCATGAGAGATCCAAGTGACAGTATGGAGATAGAATGTTCTCCAGTGCAGGTGCATTGCATGTTGCTGAATAAAGAATATTGTATAATGCAACTCATGGTCATTGGAAACTTGGTACCTTTCCTTTTTCACTTTTTAAAATGCAGGAAATGTGTGCCAGTCCATCACAGAAACAACTGACACACATGCACCAATGTGCAATCTCATTTACACTAACCTGGAGTCACCATATCAAATTTTCTTTATGGCTTTGTATATGTGTGGACACTGTGCTAAGTCTGGGAAAACATGCAAAAACCACACAGACAACATCCAGGCTCACGATTCAAAAACATGATGCTAGAGCCATAAATCAGGACTAGTAACAATTGTTTTGCTTTGCTGCCCAACATAATCTAGACAGTATTTATTTTGCTAGTAAACAACATTTCCATTTTTAATATCCTACAGATGTTCGTTTTATCCTGCTTCACTTGCAGCTGCAGTGAAATGATTCACCTTAAATATGTTTGTAACTACAGCTGGCATCTTTAATGGGTAAACAAGAACATGTTTTGTTTTCCTTTTTGTCTTCAAGTAGTCATCCACAGAGTGTTCAAATCCAACCTAAGCACTACAAATCACTACTTTAAGGTGTCATGGTTATCACAGGATGTCAATGCCAACTGTAAATGCTTGGTTTTTTAAATATACTGCTCAAAAAAATTAAAGGAACACTTTGAAAACACATCAGATTTCAATAGGAATAAAAATCCTGCTGGATATCTGTACTGTTATGGACTGGGTAATGTGTTAGGAACGAAAGGATGCCACATGGTTTGATGGAAATAAAAATTATCAACCTACAGAGGGCTGAATTCAAAGATACCCTGAAAATCAAAATGAAAAAATTATGCGGCAAGCTAGTCCACTTTGCCGCAATTTCATTGCAGCAACACAAAATCACATTCAGTACGTTTGTATGGCCCCCACATGCTTGTATGCATGCCTGACAATGTCGGGATGTGCTCCTAATGAGACAATGGATGGTGTCCCGGGGGATCTCCTCCCAGATCTGGAACAGGGCATCACTGCACTCATGGACAATGTGACGTGCAAACTGGAGGCGTCAGATGGACAGAAACATAATGTCCAAAAGGTGATCTATCGGATTTATGTCAGGTGAGCGTGGGGACCAGTCAATGGTATCAATTCCTTCATTCTCCAGGAACTGCCTGCATACTCTCGCCACATGAATTAGTAATACGTCAGGCACCTTCTGTCAAACTGTCAATCAAAGATGATTGATGACCTTAAGCCCCATCCCCTTTCCTCGGATTGGTGGATTTGAACGATGTGCCCCATCCCCTGGTGGTGGATTGGTGAATGACAACCTGTCCCCAGCCCCTCCACCTGATTAGTGGATTTAAAGGATGCACCCCGCCCCCCTGTCAGTGGATTGGTGAAGGACAACCTGTCCCCCGTCCCCGACGTTCCTATCCATAGCCTGCCGGCCCGATCAACATGTCCCGGCATGAATGGCCTGCCTCTGACAGGTGAAAGGAAACCCTTCAAATAAGTCCCCTCCCTTCTGAAAGCCCTTCTAAACAGTGGTGTATAAAAAAAGCGGTTAGTCTTCTCCGGCTCTATCTATGATTTTAATATTATCACTTGATTAAAATATCTATCTAACCTTTGCTTTATCATTTGTAAACCACTTTTAATTGCTCTCTGGGAGCTGCAGTTCAAAACAAAACAGCTTCCCATCTCACAGAAAATCCTTTCGCAGAAAGGTCTAAGCTTCCAGCCGCAGCAGTGAATCAGGTTCCTACTGACAGGCTCGGCGACAATAAAAGACTTTCCCTCACACAGCCCGGTGCCTGCTTGCGGTCGCGCAGACAAGTGCATGTAGCTCGAAGATCACAGAAAGGCTCACTCTACACACTGAGACATGAGTTTGGAGCTGACAGCCTCTGCTACTAAATACATTTTATAACAAAAATGGAACACCAATGGACAGCTGAATAACCAAGGAAATCTAATTTACCTTGAAGTGACACAGAGTGTTTTACAAATAAACCTCTACAACCTAAATCTACAAAGAGGAAGGCCCAATTGCAGTGGTGAGATGGATCCAAAGTTGACATATTGGTTGAAATGGTAAATTCAGAGCAGAGCTTTTAAAAGTGAGTAGTCTGGATTTTTGCACAATATGATTACGTTGCTACTTACTAGTGTCACAGAAACTTTTTCAAAGGACTGCTGAAACTTACAAATGTACGGATAACAGTTAAAAGCCTAAAGAGAATAATGATTGGAGTGTAAGAAAAATGTTCTGATCCACCAAAAATAAGGTTTACTGAACATTGCACGAGATGGAAAAAGGAGGTACCAGATTTAAAAAAAGAAAGTGAAATCCTGATCCTCAATAGCCCTGACTAGTACCGTGTTAATATATTGAATACTCGGTGCCTGGTAAAGTAGCTTAAAACAGGCCCTAATAAACACACACACCCTCAAAAAACCTCTGCTGAAGAAGCAGCGTTGCACCATTAAAAAACTCAACAATCAACCCTTTTAAATCAGAAAGGAGGGTTTCTCTGAGCCCTATTTTAAGCGCGTCCATTCCTTTCATTACTAGTTTAATAGGTTTGCGAGTATAAATATGAATACAAGCGCAAGATGGACCTGGTACCTCAACAACTACTGGCTCAATTGCAACAGAAAGCCCCAGCTTCCCACGACATTTTAAGCGCTACGGAAAATGACCTGGATAAACAAATGAAATTCATACTTGAACGCGGTGACTTCAGCATCGATGCAAAAGTAAAACATTATACAACCGTCTTGCAAAGATACCTTACCTTTGTGAAAAAAGTGGATAAAGAAACCGGTACCACAGAAAAATGCATTTATAGATACAAACTTTTTAAAATCTAAAGATGTAAACAAAAACAGACATCCTGGTCTCAGGGTCCCTGTATATTAAGATATAATCTCATAAATACAGGAACATATTATAATAATAATTTACCCAATTATTCAGCAATACACTTGCTACGTCTAAAAATCATCCGGACTTTGGGGCTACTAGTCTGTATTAAAATAATTACATTTCATTTAGCGAAATGAATGAAAACACAGTTGCAGTATGTCTATTAAGCACTCGCTTCGATATAAGCTCCTGGGACCTGTTCAGGGTTCAGTCAATCTGCATCCACCCGGCTGTCCAAATGAGAGTTTATAATGCAAAAATGTTTTGTTATCTCAGACTTTTAAAAACAGGCGTACTCTACAGAGAATCCCCGGCTCCTGTGAGATTCCGTTTCGAACGAGTACACATTTCACAAGCGGGTCCTTCTGTACATAGTTCAGAATACGGACATCTTGTTATGTCAGAGCTAATACACATCCTGCCTACGGTTTTAAACCATGCCTGAATATTCTCAGAGGAGAGACCCTGGTTGAATTTTCAGACGCCGAGACAAAACTTAATTGATTGGATTACCTGTTTCGTTAACAGAAAAAAACTACTATTGCTTGCTTCAGTCCTATGAACATTGTACATTAACTGTCGTACACGTAGATAGATAGATAGATAGATAGATAGATAGATAGATAGATAGATAGATAGATAGATAGATAGATAGATAATATTATACACACACGAGCGCGCTCACGCGCCTACACACGCACACGTGCACGCAGGCACTTGAGAATCAACTTGAAAATATTACTATTAAGAATAAAATATAAGGATTCAGCCATCCGTTTTTTAAAACATACTCGTTTGACACGCATAAGAATCAATAATAAGATCTTGATTTTCGGTGCTCTCTGGAGAATAGACTGTATTAACAATAATTATATTTCATTTAGTCCTATCCATAAAAAGTAGAAATCATCGTTCTAAGAAGATTTCGAAGACGCCCCATTTTGCCTTTCGAAGAGCTTCGGAGTCCTCTTTCAGTATTAACGGCCTACTGTGTAATGGACCGGTCTGAACGTTTATTTATATACCAAAAAGAGCGGTATTTTTTGAAATTTGGACAGTGATTTCATTTAGCAAATGTGTGCCCCTAGCACCGTTTTAAGACCGCTTACATTGATCACAGGAAGATATGAATTTATGTTAAAGGCTTGTATGTGTGATCCTGTTTCTTGTGTCAGCTGCCCAATTACGCGTACAGTATCAGCAAAATGTTTGAGCAGTAACCACAGCTGAAGTGGGGGGTGCCCTTCTCCTTCCGTGTTGGAAGAGGAATCTCCATCTGTTTTTGAAGGAGCTGAAAGAAGGATCCCAGTTTTCATGGAGTGGCGAAGAGTGCTTAACTCAGCTGAAAATACATAATGTGGGTGTATTTGATAGAAAAGGGGTTGTTTTAGATATACTTTTTATACAAATTAAAAATTATAAATACAAATTATAAAGCCAAGGATAGATTTTTTATACGTGATTTAAAAGGGAACTGCTGCATATTTGAAGTGTGAATCGTCCCCGACATTCTCCTCTCTTAGCTTCAGGCGTCTGGAGCTGGGGGCGATGTGTTTTGGAAAGAGCTGAAAAATGACTGCCGTATTCGTGGATAGCGGCATGGTATTTTAAAGCGTTAAAGCGGCTTTTTCTATTACCAGATTGTCTGAGTGGTGAAGGCTTTGGACTTAAGATCCAAGGGGCAAATGCCCGCGTGGGTTTGAATCCCGCTTCTGGTAAATATTTATGCTCAGTTCACTCTGGGTGTGTCCGAGTACAATCTAACTTTTAGAAAGCTAAGCACCTTTCTTCCACAATGTGGATCCATAGCTCAGCTGAAATTACAGGCACTTGATTATTTAAAATGTGGGGTGTATTGGATAGAAAAGGGCTTGTTTTAGAACAATTTTTATACGTATCAAACGTAATTTAAAAGGGAACTGCTGCATACCTCTGTGTGATTTTTACAAGGCTTATTTCCAAACTAGTTATCTCGTGCTTTACCTTGAAAAGTTAAGTACAACCTTAACATCTCATGGACAGATGGGCTGCGCACTCACGAGCTTGGAGCTCAGGGGGTTAGCCAACGGGGGAATGTGTTTGGTTCGGAATGGGTCGAAGATTACATACAGTTGTTTGCAGGCGAGCTTGCGCTGGGACTCACCCTGCGGGATACCTGCCAGTTCGCGACTGCGAACTGCACAGGCACTGACCAGCTCGTACTCGAGAGCGCGCAGAGGCTGTCAGCTCCGTACTCATGTCTCAGTGTGTAGAGAGAGCCTTTCTGTGATCTTTGAGCTACATGCACTTACCTGCGCATATGCACGGCCGCGAGCGGGCACCGGGCGTGTGAGGGAAAGGCTTTTTTCATTGCCGAGCCTTTCAGTGGGAAACCTGATTCACTGCTGCGGCTGGAAGCTTAGACCTTTCTGCGAAAGGATTTTCTGTGAGATGGGAAGCTGTTTCGTTTTGAACTGCAGCTTCCAGAGAGCAATTAAAAGCGGTTTACCAATGATAAAGCAAAGGTTAGATAGATATTTTAATCTCGTAATAATATTAAAACAGCACTGTCCATCTCTCATAGAGTAACTGCCTGTCTCCAGTAATCTCCTCCATGCCTTGAGACTGAGCTGGGAGACACAACAAACCTTCTGGCAATGGCACGTATTGAAGTGCCATCCTGGAGAAGCTGGACTACATGTGCAACCTCTGTAGGGTCCAGGTATCGCCTCATGTTATCAGTAGTGACACTGACCATAGCCAAATGCAAAACTAGTGAAAAAATAGTCAGAAAAGATGAGGAGGGAAAAATGTCAGTGGCCTCCACCTTTTAAACCATTCTTGTTTTGGGGGTCGTCTCATTATTGCCCCTCTAGTGCACCTGTTGTTAATTTCATTAACACCAAAGCAGCCGAAGCCGATTAACAACCCCCTCTGCTCTTAACTGACCAGATCAATATCCCATCTATACTCTGATTAAAAAGTGTTCCTTTAATTTTTTTGAGCAGTTTATATGTTTACATCCCGAATATGCGCATATTGAATAATTTTCTCAAAAGAAGAAAATGTTCTTCTAAGTATGACGATAGCTAAAAAGAATTAGGTTTGATTTAAAGACATGTTCAACACTGCATGAGACAATACAGGACAGGATCGTTGCAATATTTAAAACCTAAAGCAAACTGAAAAAGAGTTCCTCAGTCAATAATTATAGAATAAAAATAAACCTGAAGAAAAAAAGCAAATCTGTGTAATTTAGATTTTAATATGTTTTGAAATCTGATTTTATTATTGTATTAAGCTGTGTTAACGTTGTAATTTAAGTGTGCTATAATGTATATTATTATTATAATTATCATCATCATTTCATCCATATTATATTCAATTTGAATTTTTTTGGGGCGGCACGGTGGCCTGGGTTCACTTCCCGGGTCCTCCCTGCGTGGAGTTTGCATGTTCTCCCTGTGTCTGCGTGGGTTTCCTCTGAGCGCTCCGGTTTCCTCCCACAGTCCAAAAACATGCAGGTTAGGTGGATTGGCGATTCTAAATTGGCCCTAGTGTGTGCTTGGTGTGTGGGTGTGTTTGTGTGTGTCCTGCAGTGGGTTGGCACCCTGCCCAGGATTGGTTCCTGCCTTGTGCCCTGTGTTGGCTGGGATTGGCTCCAGCAGACCCCCATGACCCTGTGTTCGGATTCAGCGGGTTGGAAAATGGATGGATCGATGAATTTTTTTGCACAAGGCTGAGTTGTATGGCAGGCTGGCAAGACAGAATTTTTTTTCACAAGGGAGACTATTTTAATCTGTGTAATTTTTATAAGGAAAAAAATTTGACTAGCAAAACCATAAGTAAAATATTTCATGTTCTAATGAAACTAAGGTAGAACTTTTTTGGCCTTAATTCCAAAAGTTATATTTAGCCCAAAACAAACACATTTAATCACCCAAAGAAGAATGTACCTACTATGAAGCATGGTGGATGCAGCATTGCAATCTGGGGCTGTTTATCTCCAAAAGTGACATGGGCACTGGTCAGACCATAGAGGAAAATGAATAGCTTTGCCAGGTACCTGTATGCATGTTCCATTCAGCATGACAACAATCTGAACTACAATTCAACTTGATTGAATGGTTAAAACTTCTAATGTCCTGGAATGGCCCAGGCAGAACTCTGACCTCAGTCCCTAACAGTTTGAATAAACCTAAATACTTCTGCTCCAAAAAGTTTGGGAGAAAAATAACAAAATCATAGAATGCTATGTTAACATAGCTCTGTCCAACAGGTTTCCACAAAGTATGAGCAGCTAAAGGACTTGTGTGCTTAGGAAACCATGACATTTCTGTGTTGGAGTGCTATTGACAGAGTCTTTCTGCCATGGACCAAATGCTGGAAGCATATGCTCCAGCTGACTTTATAGTATATTATAGTGACCTAAGTGCTGATGACACAATGCATGCAATTTAAGAGTGTACAGGTTCTTACCAGGGCAGTGCACGTTGGTGTTGCAGACTGCTTTCCTAGAGTTCTCCCCAGGGCACTGTTGACCATTGTGTTTTGGTGCTGGATTGTTGCATTCTCTTTTCTGCAACTGTAGCCCAAGTCCACATGTTACAGGGCATTCACTTACAGTAACCCACTCACTCCAAGATCCGTGAACTTAAAAATATAAAGAAAATAATTAGCCAATCAAATGCATTTATCTCAAGAAATTTCCTTGGCATGCAGGTATGTCAAATATTCACTTTGGTGTTCATGTGTAACATAACTTTCAGATTTAGAATCAGTTTCACCAGCTACGTGCAATATTGGGAAATTCCATTAGCACCCACCATTTTACGCCCAATCCTGAACAGATTTTTACTGCCATTGTAAAATCCACTCCTTAAAACGATCCATTGTACTGCTCTCTTAAAAGCCATTACCATGAGCTTCCCACTTTTTATTCCTGCTTGCTTAAAGGAGTAATGTGCACAACAACTGATGCTTTATTTATACAATATACAGTATGTCCCACATAGTTTGTATTGATGATTGGAAAAAAAATAATTTCATGTTCTTTTCAACAAAAAATATCCAAAATATCCATGGAAAAACCTCACGTTACCTGTATCGCATAATCCATATGTGAAGTCATTCAGTCATTTGTTCACAATAGGCAAAATGCATTTTGGAAAACATGAACTAGGATACATGTGCTAGGATAACTCTATGGGTTTACTCATTTATTCTCCCCACTTTCATATATGCTTCTCCCAAAATTCAATTCAAACACTTTAACTGAGGTTCATTTGAAATCATCAGCTAGAAGACCCCATTCTGAGGATTTCACCCAGTGTAGAAAACCCCTAACCATGAGGCAACCTCTGACAAGGATACCAGTAAGTTTAATTTGTCTGCCCCATCTCATTACTGCATGTAATGAAACTATTCCACCCACTTTGTGTTTACTTCTATTTTTTACTTTATTATTGATTATGGGGCCAGAATGGGGTTGGAAAGCATACATTCAATATCTGCTCAAGTTAAGGGGTAAGTTATGTCTTTACTCTGCATGATTGGGTTGTATCAGCAGCCATAGCTGGCAGGGAGAGAATGCTGGGAGGTAGGTGTGTACTGTTTAAGTAACTGGTCTTTTCTTTTGATGGGCAGAGTTTTTGGGTATGAGCACTGAGAGTAAGTCCCAAGACTTCCTTTGCTGAATGGAGCAGGCCACAATAATATGATTGGGCCTTTAAATAACTTCTAATACATTTTCTTTTTATAATCGTTCAGTTCTATCTCTCCTCTGTTGCCATATGGCTAACTTAACAGTCATTTAGAGGAATGTTTATGGTCTTGGTTTAAATGTTAAAACATCCAGTGCCTTTGGTATTCTATGACAAAATAAAAAAAAACATTGCTTTCATGTAGGAATTATTAGATACAGATACTGTATATCTTAATTTAGTTAAAAATATCACATACAGCTGTAACTGCATTTTCTTCAATGAGCTTTTATAAATGTGCTGTGGTCATTTTAGTATGGGTGCCAAGAATATGTTCTGCTAACTTTTGGACCCCATACCTTTCTACACTCTTGTCACTGCCAGAGCTAGTTATATGATCAATTTTAAAGATTTGGAAACAATTTCCTGGGTAGAAGCAAACACTTTCTTGATACCACAGTGGGAAAATTTTCTACTCCAATCTGCCTCCATTTTACCTGCATTCTTTGCCAAGTTTGCCTCCTTCTGCAAAAAGAATAGTGTTTCTATCCTCAATCTAAATACAGTATATTTGAAATTTTCAAAAACTTGCCTCCCATTTGTTCTAATATTCTTTCATACCTTAAGTGCACTCTATTGATAATTTCTATTCTGGTGCTATTCTCTCAGGATCATGATGGCATTTTGACTATTGGCAACATGTACTGATTTTACAGCGCACCCACCACACAATGAACTACCCAGATCTGAGTGCAGTGGGTGACACCTCAGCACCACACTACAACAGTGCAAGGTTTTTTATGGTGGCTGGAGTGCTAATCCCGCCACCAACCCCCAGGTTTTCCCTGCAAGTGAGGGTCAAACATAGTTGAGTCATATCTAGCATTTATGGGATTTGAACCAGCAACCTTCCGATGGCCCATGCAGATCCCTAACCTCAAAGCCAACACCTTGCCCTTCAATGGTTTATTTTCTCCTGGGATGCAACTGAGCTTTTGTTATCATCTCCTCTATTGTTAGCTGGCTATAGTTTCTATGTGTATTCATTATGTACTGTAATTAGTAAGTTGTAAAGTTTGCATTTGGATCTACCTGTGAACTTGTCACAGCATTTGTGCCTATATTCAATGAAGAGCATTATATAAAAATAAACTGAAGTGAATATAGTATAAGTTGTAAAACAATTATTGTGCAGAACAGCAATGGGATTTTATTTATTTGGAAAGTTTATTTAAACTTTTCAAGCACAAATATTTCATTAATCAATTCATTCATTAATGAACATGAACAGTGTGGAACGAGCCCCGGACCCAGACAGGCAGACATGTTAATTTGCACCGCCACATGTTTATTTACACTACTATTTACAAAGTCTTGTGCCACACAAACCCCAATCTCCCCCAAAGTCCAGGCCAACCACACTTTGCCTTCTTCGGACCACCTCCTTCTCTCTTTCTCCGACCTCGTCCTGCTTCCACCCAACTCCAGCCTTGAATGAAGGGAGGCGGCCCCTTTTATTCATACCCGGATGTGCTCCAGGTGTGCACCGGCAATCTTCCACCCGACACGCCCCTGTGTGGTGGAAGTGCCGGCTGTCTCCCCGGAAGCACTCCGGGTGTTCCTTCTCTTCTTCCCCCCAACACTTCCTGGTGTGGCGGAAGTGCTGGGGTCCAGGGTCCATCAGGCACGGGGATGCCCCCTGGTGGTGACCACGGGCCTCTACGGGGTTGAGCTTCTAAGCCCTGTACCCGTGGCCCCCAATACAACCAGGGCGGTCGCCCCCTCGTGGTCTGGAGGAGGCATGAGCCCTCCTCCTGTCTCTCCAGGCATCCCGGCCGGGTAGGAACCCCAGCCGGGTGCCACAACAGATACGTGGTATGTTGCTCATGACCAGAAGTTTAAAAAATTACAGGGGCTTGACCTATATTAATAATGCAATACATCAAGTTATTCTAAAATTCATTCAAAGTTGATTTGGAATTGTTACAAAGCACAACTTTATTTTAGCATCAAAGTATAATAATAAACTCATCACATTCTGGACCTACAAAACAATTTTATTTTTCAACAAATAATATTTTTCATCCATCCATTAATTCATGATCAAATGTACCTAATCCACCACTACCACCACAGGACAGGCAGAAAGTGCAGAAAGCAGTAGCTGAAACTGGCAAGTCTGTAAGTAAATAACTGGCATCATAGCTTTGAATAGTTTACAGTAAGAGAATGTAAAGGTTAACCCCGACACAGACAGATGCTGGAGGCACAAATACAAAAAGCATACATGATTTATTTACAGTTCAGTGTCCCCAACAGCCCAAACACACACTTTCATTCCTCTTTTCTTCTTTCATTGTCTCTCACTGTTTCTTTTCTCCCAGTCCTTCTTTATCTTTACCTCCTACACTCCTCCTCAGCAAGCTTCATCCTCCTCCTCCCAACTCTGGATCCTGGAGTAGTGTCTGCTGGCCCCTTATAGGGCACCTGGAAGTGCTCCAGGTGACTGTGACTGATGATGTGTTTCAGGCAGCAATTCCGGATGTAGCAGAACAGCTGCTCTCCAGGGCTCAGCAGTAATTGAAGCACTTCCATAACTGAAGCATATAGTGAGGTTTCTGAACTCTGTTGGGACAATCCCGACCCCCCCAAATGGGACAACACAGCGAAGTGTGATTGCCATGTCTGTGGAAGGCTCCCTGTCTGTTGCAAAGGATCCAAAGAGGATTTTTTTTTAAATGAGGTCTAATTTTTGCGGTTTTCAACGCCAGTGGGACTAAGCCACTCTGGAGAGAGTGATTAATGATATCAGCAATTAGAGGGCTTATATCTGACACATTAGCTTTTACCAGAGGAGTAGGAAAAGGGTCCAATGAGCATGTTGAAGGCCTCATCCTCTGTATGATGCCCTCAACTTCTTTAACTGTGGTACAGAGGAACTGGGAAAGGCAGCCCATTGGCTTTGGTGTAGAAACATCCAGCGATGGAGGGCTGGAGACAGACAATGAGGAGCAGATGATATCTACCTTAGAGGTGAAATCTCATATATATTTCTCTTCTGGTTCGTGCTGCTTCCACTTCAAAACTGGTCCCGCCTACATGCAGCCGACACGGCATTTCTCGATTCCTATTCGTTGTCCTCCATGTCATGCACTATACTGGCCTGCTGAGCGTAATACATCCAACAAGTACTCGAGGTGCTGCCACAATGGTAGCTTTACCACCTTTGCAGGAGCCACCTGTGTCTTTACAACAGCTTCTACACAGCAAACATCAGAAGCTAAAAATTATTGAGAACACATTCGAGAAGCGTTTACTTCCATGGGTGCACAGATAACTCAACCTCCTGGCCACAGACCATACTGTTTTAAAATACATGGGCAAATTTATCACCAAATCTCTCCACTATACGCTAACACTTCTACCTCTCCAGGATATGGACAGTTGTATGTTTTTGACACAGCACAAGCTACTAAAGTACGCTTACAAAATAAAGCAAATTCTGCATGCAGTGAAAATGAACTTCTCTGGCTAGATTCCATGCTCAGAACCATCAACCCCTTCGCTAAATCATACAAACACATGCATGAAATCACTCAGTCCAATCCAACAGCATCTGTACGAATGGTTTTCAAGGAAACCCCTAGGCAGGATTTACGACGATACAATGCCCCGACATGTCACACCGATGTTGCAGCGATTTTCATCGGAGAAGATGGCAAAACGCCTGCCGAAAAGGACATTTGCATCTATCCCATAGGCAACTCCTGTAAACAGATTTCCACGCTCAATATAAATTGCAATCCTATGGTTTACCCACTTTTATTCCCTTACGGAGACATTGGCTGGCACAAAGATTTACAACATGTTCACGATAAAAGAACCACCAAGCGAATAAGGCTTACTCAATGCCAATTTTACACGTACAGATTAACAATGAGGAATACATTTAGTATTTTGCACTCCAGCGGCAAACTATTCCAACAGTACGTCGTAGATGCGTATGTTAAAACAGAGGCTGCGTGTCTCAGCTATCTCAGATTACATCAACAAGATCTGGGCGTGGAACTATCAGACGCACTACAAGCAAACGGTGAAAATAACAACGTACGTGTAGGCAAAATGATCATATTACCGTCCACATTTCCAGGAAGTCCAAGATACATGCAACAAAACTATCAGGATGCCATGGCCATAGTACGTAAATTCGGAAAACCTGATTTATTTAACACTTTCACATGTAATCTGCTTGGCCGGAAATTCTATATGCACACTGCGTCTTTCAAGAAGTATTTATTTCTTCTTGATTTCTGAATTCCTTTCTCACTGTTTTCCGTTCCTATTCTTACACCACCGTATGCTACGGCGGGCGTCGGCTAGTATTCAATAAAATTATTGCACTTCTCCTCTGTGAAATTATTACAGGCATAGGTATGAGGATTGAGTAAATGATTTATCATGGAAAAAAGTTGTTTGGAGTTTCCAGGACTGTTGTTGATTAAATTTGAATAGTATTGAGATCTGGCAGTGGTCAGTGCTCTGTAGTAGTTTTTTTGGTGTTCCCGATAGTCTAATTTATGGACCAATAAACTGGTGCAACAAAACGCCGCTTGAGGGCTCGCCCAGCTGCTTCATCTGTCGAAGCTCACTTGTAAAGCATGGGGCAGATTTTACAAAAGAGACCACTTGTGATTTAACTAGGGAATGGGTCTCAAGGATGTTCTGGAGCCCATTGTTTTAATAATCGACTAATTCATTAAAAGAAGAAAGGTGTGGAGCAATAGAGAAGTTCTTAATGTCAGCATTTAAATCAGTTTATTTTTTTCAGGCTCCTGATGCGGATGCAGCGTTGTGGTTTAAAGTATAGTGAAAATGTGGGTAAATCCATTGAAACAATTTTGTGATCAGAAACACCCAGATCAAGTACTTGGAGGTCAGAGATGAGGACTGAATCAGTAATGACTAAATTGAGAGTATGACCCTTGTTGTAAGTGGGGACAAACACAGGGTCTCATTAATGGTAAATACACCCCAAGTTGAAGGTTGGCAGTGTAAGCCTTGAGCATGGGAAAGGCGCTATATAAATAAAATGTATTATTATTTTATTATTAAGCTAATATCTCTCGTCTTTTTCTACCTGTAGACTAGACGATTGACATGGAGAAGACATCTGACATCACTCCAGTTTCAGGTTATCTGAACCCGCCCCTTCCTTCTACCCTGCCTTATAAAAGTGTCCACTGCTATCTTTCCTCAGCCTTTGGACTCCTGTCTGAAATGACATTACCTTTATGATTGTCAAACCTTTCTATAACTTACACAGAGATGACCAGCGAGTTATTTCTTACAATACATACATTAAAACTGTTGCAAGACAATAGCTGACTGAATGAAACCTGAAATGCGAAAGTATTGATTAGGTGTAATATTATTAAACATTCAATAACTGTATCTATTTTCAACATAAAGAAGTAGCTATGGGAGCCTCTTTCAGTCCTTCTATCAGTAATCTGCAATATATATTGTACTAAACTACACTTAGGAATACAGTAATCCCTCGCTATATCGTGCTTCGCCTTTCGCGGCTTCACTCTATCGCGGATTTTATATGTAAGCATATTTAAATATATATCACGGATTTTTTGCTGGTTCGCGGATTTCTGCAGACAATGGGTCTTTTAATTTCTGGTACATGCTTCCTCAGTTGGTTTGCCCAGTTGATTTCATACAAGGGACGCTATTGGCAGATGGCTGAGAAGCTACCCAACTTACTTTTCTCTCTCTCTCTCTTGCGCTGACTTTCTCTGATCCTGACGTAGGGGGATTGAGCAGGGGGGCTGTTCGCACACCTAGACGATACGGACGCTCGTCTAAAAATGCTGAAAGATTATCTTCACATTGCTACCTTCTTTGCAGCTGCTTCGTGAAGCGACATGCTTCAGGGTGCTTTGCATACTTAAAAGCTCGAAGGGCACGTATTGATTTTTGCTTGTTTGTTTTTCTCTGTCTCTCTCTCTCTCTCTCTCTCTTTCTCTGCTCCTAACGGAGGGGGTGTGAGCTGCCGCCTTCAACAGCTTTGTGCCCGGTGCTTCGCATACTTAAAAGCCAAACAGCCCTATTGATATGTTTGCTTTTCTCTATCTCTCTCTGACATTATCTGCTCCTGACGAGCACTCCTTTGAAGAGGAAGATATGTTTGCATTCTTTTAATTGTGAGACGGAACTGTCATCTCTGTCTTGTCATGGAGCACAGTTTAAACTTTTGAAAAAGAGACAAATGTTTGTTTGCAGTGTTTGAATAACGTTCCTGTCTCTCTACAACCTTCTGTGTTTCTGCGCAAATCTGTGACCCAAGCATGACAATATAAAAATAACCATATAAACATATGGTTTCTACTTCGTGGATTTTCTTATTTCGCGGGTGGCTCTGGAACGCAACCCCCGCGATGGAGGAGGGATTACTGTATTTTGTCTAATTAGAACACTTTTGACAAACGTTAATTTTTTGGTTAGACATAACATTTATAATATTGAACTTATGACTTATGCATGTTCTTTCAGTCTTACCAATCTTTAAATGGTTGCAATTCATATTTGTCTTTTATACTAAATCACAGAAAGACTTAAATTTCCTTTTAGATATTTCATTGTACTGTACATAGAAAACATTCATTATATACCTCATGCATTGTCTTAGCTCCATTTACACTGTACAAGGTTAAGCTTTTTCTAGCTAACTAGTTAAATTCCACTGCTTTTGGGCTTACTCTTCCATTTATAAAAGTTGAATGGTTTTGGTTCTGAATTGTCTTCTCAAATTTACTTCACATTCTCATTTTAATTTTTTTTTCTGCTTTAAAAGTATTCTAATTGATTTTCTGATTTTTTGACTGTTTTGTCTACCTTTGGGTTGGACTTGGGCTAAGTTCATTACCGCTTGAATGGTCTCAGCTTCAACAAGCACACCAAATGAAATTTGAACACCCACCTGGGCAGAGTGGTAGATGATTGCATTCCTGTGTTTCAATAGGTGTGCCAGGACAGTCATTCCCTCGAGGATTTACGGAAGGAGGAGGATCAGAGCATCTTCGGGTTCGCTGCTGGAATGGTATATTTTGGGAGCCTTCTACCTTACATATGCCAGAACAGGGTCCCCAGACTTCCCAGGATGCCCATGAACCATGAGCTACAACAAAAGTATAAATTTATAAACATATTACTCTGCTTTTCTCAAACTGACTGGTATGATAACATTCAAAAGAGAATTTATGAAATTTTTAGCAGGCAGTTCTTTAACATAGTAATGGAACAGATACGAGGGACAGAAGCTACTATGGGAAAGCACAATATGAACCCAAATGCTTAACTTTTTTTTCAGCTTTGAGAACTTATTACTGCTGAACAGACAAGGAAACTGACTAAGGTTTGGCTTTAAATATTAACAGCATTAAAATAAGATAAATAAAAAAGTACAGCGCAATGAAATTACATATACAATAGAAAAACATTATACAAGATACAACTGTATATAATAATAAACAGATGCACTTTATTAAGCAGTCCTTAAGTGTGACTTTCTAGTCTTGAGAATAGGTTGGCACAGATGTGTTACCCACGATTGCAAAATCTGTCATCAATTTATTTTAGTTCTGATCAGCATGTGGCAGACTCTCCAGAATCCAAGGTAGTTGTACATCTCCATTGAGCTGACCAAGTCACAACAGTAATCAGCACGGTCGTTTTTGGAAACTATATATTTCTGGGAATTTAAATATTCTGGCAGTCTACATACACTAAGATTCCTGTGCATAAATAAATCTGATCAAACTATGTATTGTGACATTCAAAAACAGTCCACACATAATACAAACTCAAACAACCAAACACCTTAAGAGCTTCTGCATGCAGAGTAATATAAATTCACATACTCAGTGATCTAGTTTCTACCATAAGCATCACAACAAAACAGTATAAAAAGTAAAAGCAAAATACAGCATACATAAAAATTGTGGGCATGATGACAAATAATTTTGGTAATTAGAGTATACAGCTGAAATGCTGCCACAGCACACATAATTGCACAGCTTGACAAAAAAACACACAATAAATGGCAAGGAAGAGAGATTTAAGAAACAAACATGAAAGAAAAATGTATAGCTGTTGCTTTGTGCACAATTATCAGTTTTGTATCTACACATTGAAACCCAGAGACAGAACAGAGGAGCAATGACCATTGAGAGTGATATGTGGAGATTTTAGATGCAAGAATGATTTAACAATTTGGGTATGTTGGAGTAGACATTTTATTTCTTTTGTCAATGCCTGCCAATGCTACTTGTGTCAGAAAATGTGTACAAATTGGGCTGTATTGGCTGTCAATAGCCACTACAAATGCAAAGTAAGGTGCTTATTAAGCTGGCCACCTGTTTTTCTTTCCCTTGCTTCTAAGTGAATCGGTACAGTTATTCATTCTGGTTGTCAAGGCAGAGATAAAATAACAAGTTCCATAAATAGAGGTGAGTTAGTAGTACATACAGAAAGCAACTGTCAAAGGAGGTGTTAGATTGATTGTTGACCTTAAGCCCCGCCCCAAAATATGAATATGATTTATGAAAATATGAAAATATAAAATATGAAAATATGAAAATATAAGCATACGAAAATATGATTTATGAAAATATGAAAATATGAAAATTTATGAAACTATGATTTATAAGCTATAAGATATTGACTCCCCGCTCTAAGTTATAAACTGAAGACACGCCGCTCTAAGTTATAAGTTCACGACACGCGTCTTTATTTTATAAGCATTTATCTTTCCTGCATAGCCATAACTAAAACAATATAAGATATTCACTCCCCCGCTCTAAGTTATAAACTAATAGTAAGAAAATAAATATACAATTATCTAGCCGAACCTTTCTAAAAATGATATTGACTCCCTGCTCTAAGTTATAAGTTATAAGTTCATGACACGCGTCTTTATTTTATAAGCATTTATCTTTCCTGCATAGCCATAACTAAAACGATATTCACTCCCCCGCTCTAAGTTATAAACTAATAGTAAGAAAATAAATATTCAATTATCTAGCCGACCCTTTCTAAAAACAATATAAGTTGCACTAGAAAATACATAGCCACTACTCATGCCTGCGCGCCTCTTTTTAAATTTCACCGGTTCAAAACATCCAACCATCCATCCATCCATCCATCCTCTTCCGCTTATCCAAGGTCGGGTCGCGGGGGCAGCAGCTTGAGCAGAGATGCCCAGAATTCCCTCTCCCCGGCCACTTCTTCTAGCTCTTCCGGGGGAATCCCAAGGCGTTCCCAGGCCAGCCAGGAGACATAGTCCCTCCAGCGTGTCCTGGGTCTTCCCCGGGGCCTCCTCCCGGTTGGACGTGCCCGGAACACCTCACCAGGGAGGCGTCCAGGAGGCATCCTGATCAGATGCCCAAGCCACCTCATCTGACTCCTCTCGATGCGGAGGAGCAGCGGCTCTACTCTGAGCCCCTCCCAGATGATTGAGCTTTAAGGGAGAGCCCAGACACCCTGTGGAGAAAACTCATTTCAGCCGCTTGTATTCGCGATCTCGTTCTTTCGGTCACTACCCATAGCTCATGACCATAGGTGAGGGTACGAACATAGATCGACTGGTAAATTGAGAGCTTTGCCTTATGGCTCAGCTCCTTTTTCACCACGACAGACCGATGCAGAGCCCGCATCACTGCGGACGCCGCACCGATCCGCCTGTCGATCTCACGTTCCATTCTTCCCTCACTCGTGAACAAGATTCTGAGATACTTGAACTCCTCCACTTGGGGCAGGATCTCGCTCGCAACACTGAGAGGGCACTCCACCCTTTTCCAGCTGAGGACCATGGTCTCGGATTTGGAGGTGCTGATTCCCATCCCAGCTGCTTCACACTCAGCTGCGAACCGATCCAGAGAGAGCTGAAGATCACGGCCTGATGAAGCAAACAGGACAACATCATCTGCAAAAAGCAGTGACCCAATCCTGAGTCCACCAAGCCGGACCCCCTCAACACCCTGGCTGCGCCTAGAAATTCTGTCCATAAAAGTTATGAACAGAATCGGTGACAAAGGGCAGCCCTGGCGGAGTCCAACTCTCACTGGAAACGGGTTTGACTTACTGCCGGCAATGTGGACCAAGCTCTGACACCGATCGTACAGGGACCGAACAGCTCTTATCAGGGGGTCCGGTACCCCATACTCTCGGAGCACCCCCCACAGGATTCCCCAAGGGACACGGTCGAATGCCTTTTCCAAGTCCACAAAACACATGTAGACTGGTTGGGCGAACTCCCATGCACCCTCCAGGACCCTGCTAAGGGTGTAAAGCTGGTCCACTGTTCCGCGACCAGGACGAAAACCACACTGTTCCTCCTGAATCTGAGGTTCGACTATCCGACGGACCCTCCTCTCCAGAACCACCGAATAGACTTTTCCAGGGAGGCTGAGGAGTGTGATCCCTCTGTAGTTGGAACACACCCTCCGGTCCCCCTTCTTAAAGAGGGGGATCACCACCCCAGTCTGCCAATCCAGAGGCACTGTCCCTGATGTCCATGCGATGTTGCAGGGACGTGTCAACCAAGATAGCCCTACAACATCCAGAGCCTTGAGTAACTCCGGGCGTATCTCATCCACCCCCGGGGCCCTGCCACCAAGGAGTTTTTTGACCACCTCAGTGACCTCAGTCCCAGAGATGGGGGAGCCCACCTCCGAGTCCCCAGGCTCTGCTTCCTCATTGGAAGGCATGTTAGTGGGATTGAGGAGGTCTTCGAAGTACTCCCCCCACCGACCCACAACGTCCTGAGTCGAAGTCAGCAGCGCACCATCCCCACCATACACAGTGTTGACACTGCACTGCTTCCCCCTCCTGAGACGCCGGACGGTGGAACAGAATCTCCTCGAAGCCGTCCGAAAGTCATTCTCCATGGCCTCCCCAAACTCCTCCCATGCCCGAGTTTTTGCCTCAGCAACCACCGAAGCCGCATTCCGCTTGGCCTGCCGGTACCTATCAGCTGTCTCCAGAGTCCCACAGGACAAAAGGGACCGGTAGGACTGCTTCTTCAGCTTGACGGCATCCTTCACCGCTGGTGTCCACCAACGGGTTCGGGGATTGCCGCCACAACAGGCACCAACTACCTTACGGCCACAGCTCCGGTCAGCCGTCTCAACAATAGAGGCATGGAACATGGCCCATTCGGACTCAATGTCCCCCACCTCCCTTGGGACATGGTCGAAGTTCTGCCGGAGGTGGGAGTTGAAGCTACTTCTGACAGGGGGCTCTGCCAGACGTTCCCAGCAGACCCTCACAACACGTTTGGGCCTACCAGGCCTGACCGGCATCCTCCCCCACCATCGGAGCCAACTCACCACCAGGTGGTGATCAGTTGTCAGCTCCGCCCCTCTGTTCACCCGAGTGTCCAAGACATGTGGCCGCAAGTCCGACGACACGACCACAAAGTCAATCATCGAACTGAGGCCTAGGGTGTCCTGGTGCCAAGTGCACATATGAACACCCCTTTGCTTGAACATGGTGTTCGTTATGGACAATCCGTGACGAGCACAGAAGTCCAATAACAAAACAAAACTCGGGTTCAGATCGGGGGGGGCCATTCCTCCCAATCATGCCCTTCCAGGTCTCACTGTCATTGCCCATGTGAGCACTGAAGTCTCCCAGCAGTACGAGGGAGTCCCCAGAAGGTGTGCCCTCCAGCACCCCCTCCAGGGACTCCAAAAAGGGTGGGTATACGGTGCATATGCACAAACAACAGTTAGGACCCATTCCCCCCACCCGAAGGCGGAGGAAAGCTACCCTCTCGTCCACCGGGGTAAACCCCAATGTACAGGCTCCAAGTCGGGGGGCCATAAGTATGCCCACACTCGCTCGGTGCCTCTCACCGGGGGCAACTCCAGAGTGGTAGAGAGTCCAGCCCCTCTCAAGGAGATTGGTTCCAGAGTCCAAGCTGTGCGTCGAAGTGAGCCCAACTATATCTAGCCGGAACCTCTCAACCTCGCGCACTAGCTCAGGCTCCTTCCCCTTCAGAGAGGTGACATTCCACGTCCCAAGAGCCAGCTTCTGTAGCCGAGGATCAGACCGCCAAGGTCCCCGCCTTCGGCCACTACCCAACTCACACTGCACCCGACCTCCTTGGCCCCTCCCATAGGTGGTGAGCCCATGGGAAGGGGGACCCATGTTGCCTCTTCAGGCTGTGCCCGGCCGAGCCCCATGGGTGCAAGCCCGGCCACCAGGCACTCGCCATCGAGCCCCACCTCCAGGCCTGGCTCCAGAGGGGTGCCTCGGTGACCTGCATCCGGGCGAGGGAAAACGCTGTCCAAATTTTGTATTCATCATGGAGGTTTTGTTGAACCGCACTTTGTCTCATCCCTCACCTAGGACCAGTTTGCCTTGGGTGGCCCTACCAGGGACATAAAGCCCCGGACAACAGAGCTCCTAGGATCATTGGGACACGCAAACCCCTCCACCACGATAAGGTGGCGGTTCGACGAGGGGTGGTTGAAAACAATTAAGCTAAAAGACTTATTTTTCAATTATGATCAGAGCCTGTCTCATTACACTTCTAAAAGACTTGTTTTTCAATTACTTCCCCCATTGGAAGGCGCCAAATATGGTTTTAACAATATGATCGATCATAGCCCGTCTCTTTACATTTCTAAAAGACTTGTTTTTCAATTATGATCAATCAGAGCCTGTCTCATTACACTTTAATTTAATTACCATGCTGTAACAAGGCAGTGCCTTTCTGATTACATGATAATAATCTAAAATGCTTACCTGCTGTTTTATGCCTCAGCAATAAGACACCCAGACGTTGCAACAATTATGCCCCCACAGGGAGTCGGCGCCTTTCTGTTTTCATGTTATCAACCTAATCAATTAAGAAAAGTCTTAATCTAATTTAAACGTGTTCTATTTTTTTTATCATAAAGTTTTAAAGTAAAATACTTATTCTCACCCCGAATCAAAGCAATTAAGAAAATATACACTCCTTCTGATTTTTACTAAAATTCTTAACACGCTTTTCAACACTGGCTCTGCGAACTTAATCACAAGACTGTTTTTAAAAAGCGATAAAGGTCAAAAAAGACTTTTTACATTCCTATGGTCTAAGAACAAAGTTATTAAATGAAATATTTTCCACTAACGACTCTCTCTTATATTCACAATGATCTTTAAAAAGTTGTTTATATTTCGAGTACTGTATTTTAGCCTCGTTAATCAGTTAAATGTCAAATTGACCTCGTTTCACATTTACAGTATATCAACTTTAAAATACGTGCCTATCTAAGAAACGTGTCTTTCTGATAGTGTATTTTAGCCTCGTTTCACATTTACAGTATATCAACTTTAAAATACACGTGCCTATCTAAGAAACGGGTCTTTCTGATAGTGTATTTTAGCCTCGTTTCACATTTACAGTAAATCAACTTTAAAATACACGTGGCGTTTAGCACAACGATCTCTCGGTAAAACATAATGGGGGTGCTATTTCCTATTTGCTTAGATGTGAACCTTACAGCGGTGGGCGTTTGAATGAGGCTTCTTTCCCTCTACAAAGGGTCTCCCCGCCCCTTAGAGGAGGAACATCAACAACTCTGAACCTATGAGCTTTCTTCCAAGGCGGTACAGAGCCCGATGTGCAGCATAAAGTGTTCTGCTTCGCGGGCTATCAACACATTAACTTTTCCAGCATTCCAAGTTTCTCTGCAAACTTTTTTAAAAGGTAGGCGCTTTCACTTTTTTCTTCCGCAATGGCTGGCATGACAAAAAATACTTTTGTGATTGATGGTAAGTGTAGATTATCGATCGTCTCTTCAAACTGTTGAAATGATATTCTTTTATAAATCCGCTTTCAAATCAGATAGTTCCAGCGATGAGTGGGGGTTTTCTGCTTTTTAAATGAAAAAAACTGTACTTAGTCGTAACGCTCAGAGTTTATAAATGAATTATTTTTCTTATTTCAAAAGGCTGTAGTTTCTGGCCGGTTGGCTGCTCAAAAAGTGGGTCAGTTCTTCTTTCGGACGTACTTTTAAATCGAAATGTTGCTTATAAGACAGCGCCGATTTAATACTTTTAATGTCTTTAAGTATGTACAAACTTATTACTTTTTAATGGTAATGTACGTTTCATGCTAATTATAGTAGTTATACAGACTACCCTTTTATAAATCGAAATGTTGCTTATGAGACCGCGGCGATTTAATACTTTTAATGTCTTTAAGTATTTACAAACTTATTACTTTTTAATGGTAATGTACGTTTCATGCTAATTACTTTTAATGGAAATGCACAAACTTATAAGAACGTTCTGGCTGATTACTTTTTAATGTAATTGTCTTTAAGTACGTATAAACCTAGTCTTTTAGAATCGGAGGCTGAACTGTTTGATTCTTTAAATCTAACTAGTTCGCAATTGGAGGATTTAATAGCTGCCACAGATTGTCTTTTTGAGAATAAAAATCCTGCCTCAGACAAAGAGTCCCCAGAAACCCGTAAGTACCACTTTCAACCGAGGGTTCGTGTGTGTGGAAGAAAATAAGGCGTTGGGGTTAAATATGTACTTTTTAGCAGAATACTCGACGCTCCCAAAGAGTGGTTATTCTTCCGACGTTTCCAGTCAGCATCTAGAATCGGCGCAAAGGCCCTCGGACAGTCTACTATTGAACATCTCATTCACGCAGCCCAGTAAGTTGAACTATTTGTGCGAGTGCGCAGCAAATGTTTATTTTTAAAGAAAACTTAGTCTTGCTTGTTTTTTTTTTTTTTTTTTTTTAGAACCCGCCTCTCCAGGCTTACTGACTCAGATACTCGGGGGTTCACCACCATTTGCATCATCACCCGGACTTCTCACCCAAATAATCAGTGAACCTGAAAGATTTGATCCCACTGCTAAGGCTGCTGAGCTGAAGGCTGAAATCGAACAAGTGCTGTTGATTTTTCAAAACTCTTAATCCCTTTCTCCAGATATACGTGAAAAGGTTATTTTATTGTATGCGATTTTAGAAAACTTGTTCCTCAAATAATGTCTGGCAAAAGGCGTGCAAGTGAGGACTTGGACGCTGGGAGCGGTTCTCAAAATGCTGGGTTATTGCATGACATGGTGAATGAACTTAGTTATTCTATTCGGCCCGCAAAAATGCCTACTTCACCACCCCGATATTTTAATGAATTGGAATATATTAATTGGCAAAATCAAAACATGTTCCAAATGAATAATATAATAGCGACCATGAGAGTTCCTTCACCTGTTACCACTCCCATCGACTTTGACCAGCTTGACAGTCTTTTAGAAACCCTACGTCCAGTAGCCACCCCGGATGAAATGCAAACAATATATAATTCGTTAGTAAGGGTTCAGCGGTCTTTGAACGAAAATGTGAATGCTCAAACGGGTCATGGTTTAACAAACACATTGGGTTCTGTAAATGCTGCCCCCTCTCACAGTATGGCCACATCAGTCTCAGTCACCCCTTTGGATACATCTGTTTCAGTTATGCCATTTGTACCTTCTGCTCAAGTCTCCTCAGTCTCTGTTACTTCAGCTAACCCTTCTGGGCCCTCTGCTACAGTCTTGCCCCCTGTTTCTAACCCTTCTGGGCCCTCTGTCTCTTTTATTTCAGCTATCCCTTCTGTTGCCAAGCCATCTGCTTCAGTCTCCTCTGCTTCAATCTTACTCCGTTTCTATCCCTTCTGCCCCCTCTGCTCCAGTCTTGCCCTCTGCTTCAATCCTGCCATCTGTTGCCAAGCCGTCTGCTTCAGTCTTGACCCCTGCTCCATTCTTGTCCCCTGTGTCAATCCCTTCTGGGCCCTCTGTTTCAGTCTTGCCCTCTGTTTCTAACCTTTCTGGGCCCTCTTCTACAGTCTTACCCCCTTCTGGGCCGTCTGCTTCAGCACCAGTTGCTAACACCTCTTCTTCAGTCTTGCCCTCTGTTTCTACCCCTTCTGCCCCCTCTGCTCCAGTCTTGCCCCCTGCTCCAGTCTTGGCCCCTGCTCCATTCTTGTCCCCTGTTTCAATCCCTTCTGGGCCCTCTGTTTCAGTCTTGCCCTCTGTTTCTACCCCTTCTGCCCCCTCTGCTCCAGTCTTGCCCTCTGCTTCAATCCTGCCATCTGTTGCCAAGCCTTCTGCTTCAGTATCCCCCTCGGCTTCAATCTTGCCCTCTGTTTCAGTCACTGCTTCCTCAGCCCCTATTGCACAGCCATTTGTGTTTACCCCTTCAGTCGCGCCACTCATGTCCGGTGGTTCTGTGGTATCTAAACCTTCACCCTCGTCTACTTTAGGCATGGCCGGGCCCTCTGCTGTCTCTAGTAATGACGGTCAAGGCGTTTTTCAGCAGATCGACAGACCTGCTTTTAATCACATTGAAATAAGACACCCCTTAAATTTCGGCAACGCCTATGAACTAGAGTCTTATGAGGAGGTGTTTAACAGTATTCATGAGATGCTGCAAAGAATTCTGGATCGTTTTTCAGGTACTTTAAATCCGCAAGATGTTGTACAGCTAGAATTGCGTGCTGATTCCTTACCTATCAGCGTTTTTATACAGCTGACTGGCTCTAATATTAATGTAGACGATTTTCTTCAGCAGATAGAAGATCTTCTTCAGAGTCATGCAAGTGTGCTAGCGGATGAGTCTCTGATGCTAGTCACCCAGATTGTTCATTGATCGCAAGGTATCATCTCTACTCAATCATGAAATAGTTAGAAAGAAAATGAGGCATTTAATTATTTCTTATAATTACGGAAATCAGCTCTGTTTTGCCTTTTGTCTGCTTAGCCTAATGGATGACCGGTACATGCAAAACCTGCAGTTATGCATGCGTGAAACGTATAACCTTCAGAGCAGGGCTGGATTATCTGAGCATGAAAAAGTGTCCTTTGCGGACGTTCATAAATTTGAAAACTTGCTGGGTATTAAAATTGTTGTCTGGTACAGGTGCCTAAGAAATGAGAAATTTTTAAAATTTGAAAGCTCCCGAGGTAGAAACCCCAAAACCTATTTTATGTTTTTACACGATAACCATTACTACAGTATTTTGAATTTAAAGGGGTTTCTGGGGGTGAAATACTTGTGCGACTACTGTTACACAAGCTACCACTCAATCCTTAGCCATCGTTGTGAAGGCCACTGCAACGTCTGTTTCTCCCCAGATTGCCGTCCGATCCCTGAAGAACTTGTCAAGTGTGGTGATTGCAACCATTACTGCCGGTCCCAATTTTGTTTTATTCAGCATACGAATCCTAAATTTAACGACAAGACCAACGATATGGAAGCGGCCTGTGACACTGCAAAAATGTGTCCCCTGTGTTACAAAACTTACACGGTGAATGCCGCCTCAAAACCCCATAAATGTCGGCCCAAGGAATGCCGTGTTTGTAAAGCAAAAATTGAAAATGATGCAGAAAATCATCAGTGCTTTATAGAAACCTTGAAGTCTGAGGATCGTTGTGAGAAATACGTATTTTATGATTTTGAAAGTCGGCAAGAAACGGGTGTGCACATTCCTAATTACATATACTGTAAGTCCTTCCGGAGTAAATCCTGGTTCTGGGCGGGTGAAGATTGTGTACACCAGTTCTTTGCCAGATACCGTCGCCCCAAGTATCAAGGCTATACCTTCATAGCTCACAATTCAAAAGGTTACGATGGGTACTTTTTAATGAAATATTTGCTTGAAAATGGTGTGAACCCTCGTGTTACCACTCAAGGAAATAAGCTGATGTGTTTCACAGATGATGGTTATCAATTACGTTTTATAGATTCTTTGAATTTTTTAACAATGAAATTGAGTGCCATGCCTAAAGCCATAGGGTTTGAAGCTGCAAAAGGTTATTTCCCCCATTTCTTCAATACGGCTGAAAATCAGAATTATATCGGCCCCTACCCTGAACCTGAATGCTACGGTGTTCAGAGCATGATGACCAAAGAAAAAGAAGAATTTTTTTACCTGGTACGACAGTGTCAAGCATGGCGTTTTTAATTTTAAAGAGGAGATGGCTTTTTATTGTAAAAATGACGTTGAAATTCTTAGAACAGCATGCATTAAATTCAGAGACGAGGTCATCAAAATTGGCAATATTGACCCGTTTCAATGCATGACCCTGGCATCTCTATGTATGGCCATGTACAGGCAAAACTGTATGCCTCCAAAGTCTATCGGTATAATTCCTTCTGACCATTACAGTAGTAGTCAGAAAAACTATTCGAACGCATCTATTCAATGGTTATTGTATCTCTATGAAACAGAAAAATTGAACATTCAACACGCTCTAAACCTTGGGGAAGTAAAGAAGGGTTCCTTTTATCTTGACGGCTATGCTATAGTTAAAGGTATTCCGACTGCCTTTGAATTTGCTGGTTGTTTTTATCACGGCTGTCCAGAATGTTATGATTTAAACAGTACCCATCCTTTAACCGGTATGACTTGTGCGGTTATGTACCACAAGTTTATGCGAAAATTGGAAATACTTAGGACAAAATTTAAACTAGATGTGTGCGTGCTCTGGGAGCATTCTTGGGAGACGATGAAAAAACAAGACCTCAGGTTACAAACTTTCTTAAAACACTGTGATTTCCCTCAACGTATACAACTGAGGGACTCATTGTTCGGCGGCCGTACCAACGCCATAAAATTGTACCACAAGGCAGTGGGCGCCGAACAGATTCACTATTATGATTTCACTAGCTTGTACCCGTTTGTGAATAAAACAAAAATGTACCCGGTTGGTCACCCCACTATCATTTTTCAGCAGTTTGGCGATCTCAGGCAGTATTTTGGATTAATTAACGCCACTGTCCAGCCTCCACGTGGTCTCAATTTTCCAGTCCTGCCTCTCAGATTTTGTGGGAAATTAATGTTCACCCTCTGTCGCACCTGCGCAGAGAGAGAAGCTCAGATTGTGGACTGTCGTCACACAGAGGATGAGAGAGCTTTAACCGGTACTTGGTGCAGTGTGGAAATAGCAAAGGCCATTGACAAAGGGTATAAAGTTTCAAAAGTATACGAGATTTGGCATTACCCCGAACGTACTTCTGAGTTATTCTCAGACTATATCAAGCTTCAACTAAAAGGCAAGCAGGAGGCCTCAGGATATCCTGCCTGGTGTACAGATGAGGCTTCCAGAGACCGTTATATTTTAGATTATTATCAGAAGGAAGGTGTACAATTGGACCGCGATAATATCACCGTAAATCCAGCTAAGAGACAAATTTCAAAGTTATTTTTAAATTCTCTTTGGGGTAAATTTGGGCAAAAACCTCTCCATCTCACTACTAGCTTAGTCAAGGACAGTGAGGAATTCTTGCAATATATTTTCTCCAAACAGTATAATGTTTCTTATTTTGAATTTATCGGCGATGAGATTGCTCAAATACAATGGAAGTACACCAATGAAAAGTATACCCTACCTGGTAGTGTTAATGTTGTCATTGCTGCTTTCACAACGGCCTATGCCCGGTTAGAGTTGTACGATTTACTGGACAGTCTGGGGGAAAGGGTGTTGTACCACGACACCGACTCGGTCATTTTTACTTCTCAGCCTGGTCAGTACAATCCTCCTCTGGGTGACTATTTAGGCGAGCTCACTAGTGAGTTAAATCCTGGTGATTATATTACTGAATTTGCTTCAGGTGGTCGAAAGACGTACGGGTATAAAACGGCACAAGGCAAAACATGTATGAAGGTAAAAGGTATCACCATCAATCACGAAACCGGTAAAATTGTAAACCTCGAGTCACTAACCAATCTAGTTCAGAATTTTGTGACGTCTCATGAAGCCCCTCCTCAAGAGTTACTGGTTCACGGTAAGCAGATCCATCGAAATAAAAAACGTTTCACTTTAGAAAACAGACCACTCAGGAAGAAATTCAGAGTGGTGTATAACAAGAGGGTTCTCGTAAAAGATTACAACACAAGACCTTATGGCTACTAAAAGAGATTTTGACGCACGCCTTCAACACCCCTTCGCTAAAATTATCTCGGGGCCCTCTTGTTCCGGTAAATCCTATTATGTGAAAAAATTATTGGAACATTTGAACCACATTGTGTCTCAACCGTTTCAAAATATAATTTTGTTTTATAGTTGCTGGCAGAAAATGTACGACGAGCTATCGGCTAAATTTCAGCAATTAAAATTTATTGAGGGGCTCCCAAAGTCTTTATGTGACGACGAACTTCTCCCTCCTGAGAAAATAAATTTGGTCATTATAGATGATCTGATGGAATCAGCTAGCGAAAGCCAGGAAATAGAAAACGCTTTCATAAAATATACTCATCATCGGAATCTGTCAATCATTTACTTGGTTCAAAATTTATTCTTTCAAGGAAAGAAAAGCCGAACGATTAATCTTAACGCCAATTATATTACTCTTTTTAAAAACCCCAGGGACAAATTTCAGATTACTACCTTGGCCCGCCAAATGTATCCGGGGCGTGTTAAGTTCTCTTTGGAAGCTTTCGAAGATGCTACAAAACTACCGTACGGCTATCTCTTAGTGGATTTAAAGGCACAGACCCCCGACGAACTGCGCTTAAGAACAGGTCTGTTTCCGCCCGATTGGCCGGTCGTGTACAATACAATACAATACAGTTTATTTTTGTATAGCCCAAAATCACACAGGAAGTGCCGCAATGGGCTTTAACAGGCCCTGCCTCTTGACAGCCCCCCAGCCTTGACTCTCTATGAAGACAAGGAAAAACTCCCAAAAAAAACCTTGTAGGGAAAAAATGGAAGAAACCTTGGGAAAGGCAGTTCAAAGAGAGACCCCTTTCCAGGTAGGTTGGGCGTGCAGTGGGTGTCAAAAGAAGGGGGTCAATACAATACAATGCAGTTCACAGAACAGAGCAATTCCTCAATATAGTAAGAAATAAAAAATATAAATTTTAGAAGTACAGAGCAGAATTTAACAGTAGATGATATATCCCATGATAAGATTTGGATTTGTGTAGAGTCCTGGAGACCTCATCCTTCAAGCTGCATCCCCCATTTGGCCATTCCACGGCTGAAACAGTGCTGGGCCAGCCAATCCGATGAAAGGACCCCTCTTTCCCACGATTCCTGCAATCCTCCATCTGGAATGACTTTTCCTTAGGCAGGCAAAACAACTTGGCAGGTGGGCCATGGCACCAGGTGCCACATTTGAGTACCGAGAAGAAAAACAGAATAAGTGAGGGTTAGTATACAATTATAACTGTCATGTTACTTATGTTTAAGTGCTAATGACTAACAACAGAGATGCAGTCTGTACAGTAATCAGCAGCTCTAGTCAGGATATGCTAAACTGAAGTAGTGAGTCTTCAGCCGGGATTTAAAAGCTGAGACTGACGGGGCATCTCTTATAGTAGCAGGCAGACCATTCCACAGTTTAGGGGCCCTGTAACTAAAAGCTCGACCTCCCATTGTTATTTTATTAACCCTTGGGATCATAAGCAGACCGGCATCTTGAGATTTTAATGTGCGCTCAGGTTTGTAAGTCATGATAAGTTCAGACAAGTAAGCCGGACCTCGACCATTTAATGCTTTATATGTTAAAAGAAGGATTTTGAAATCTGCCCTAAACTTAACCGGGAGCCAGTGTAAGGATTTAAGAACTGGAGTTATGTGTTCGTATTTTCTTGTTCTTGTAATAATTCTCGCGGCCGCATTTTGGATTAACTGGAGGCTGTATAAAGAACAGTTTGAACATCCAGTGAACACCGCATTGCAGTAGTCAATCCTACTAGAGATAAATGCATGAATTAGTTTCTCAGAATCCTGTTTATTTAAAAAGCGCCTTAATTTCCTAACATTTTTAAGATGGAAGAAACATGTTTTGGACAACTTTGTAATATGCGCTTTAAATGACATGCTAGAGTCAAATATAACTCCTAGATTGCGGGCTGATTCAGTAAAATTGACTGGGATTCCCACTGAGTTAAATGATGACAAAATATTGTTGTGATCAGCATCATTCCCTCCAACAATTAACATCTCTGTTTTATCTGTATTTAAAGACAAGTAGTTCTTATTCATCCACTCCTTTAATTCACTAACACAACTAATTAAAGACAGCATTGGAGAAACTTCATCTGATTTAAATGAAAGGTATAACTGGGTGTCATCTGCATACGAGTGAAAATTAACATTATGTTTCCTAATGAGAGATCCCAGTGGAAGCATGTAAAGTGAAAACAGTAAAGGTCCCAGTACTGAGCCCTGCGGGACACCATATTGAACTTCTGTGTATAATGATGGAGTACTGTCAGCACATTTCTGTACATATTGGAATCGATTTGATAAGTAAGAACTAAACCAAGCGAGCACGGTGCCTGTAAGCCCAACATCATTTTCTAGCCTGTGCAGTAAAATAGAATGGTCGATAGTGTCAAATGCTGCACTTAAGTCCAACAACATAATTACAGTGGAGTTTCCTTCATCAGAGGATATCAGAATGTCATTTACAACCCGTGTTAGTGCCGTTTCTGTACTATGACCAGTGCGAAAACCAGACTGGAATTTCTCAAATAAATTGTAATGAGTAAGGTGTGACTGAAGCTGACTGGCGACTACTTCTTCTAGTATTTTAGAGAGAAACGGTAAATTTGAAATAGGCCTATAATTATTTAGTATATGTGGGTCAAGGTCTGACTTTTTAAGTAATGGTTTAATGACTGACACTTTTAGTGTTTCAGGTACTGTGCCATGCAATAATGAACTATTGATAATGTTTAGGATAGGCGCTGCAAGAACATCCATTGCACTTTTTACTAGTTTTGTTGGCACTGGATCTAGGGAACAAGTAGTGGGCTTCATTTTAGAAATTAAACTTAAGACTTCCTGCTCAGTTACAGGATTAAAATTACTAAGGTGCTGAGTGCAATGTGAGACAGGGTCTGCTAAGCTAGTATTTGGTTTGTACTGTGATGCAGAGATCTGGGATCTTATATGTTTAATTTTCTCATTGAAGAAGTTCATAAAGTCTGTACTGCTAATGTCCATATGTTAATTTAGCCACTGTTCTAAACAGTACCCGAGGATTTTTATTATTGTTATCTATTAATGTAGAATAGTATTCTGACCGAGCTTTAAAGAGGGCTTTTTTATATTTATTAACACTCTCTGTCCATGCAATTTGAAAGACATGTAGCTTTGTTGTTCACCATCTGCGCTCCACTTTTCAACACTCTAATTTAAGAGCTCGAGTGTTTTCATTAAACCCGGGAGAGTTTCTATGTGCTTTGATCACTTTTGTTTTAAGGGGAGCCACTGTGTCCAGAGCATCTCTCAAGGTCACATTATAATGTGATGTTAGCTGATCTAAATTGTTTTCCGCGTTTACATTTGATGTTAACTGATCTAAATGGTTTTCCACAATTACACTCGACTTACTCAAAGTATCTATAAATTTTGAAGCAGAATTACAATCTAGATGCCGCACTGTCTTTGTTTTAATCTGGGAGTGTGTTGGCAAGGGCAGGACTAAATCAAATGTAATTAAGTAATGATCGGAAATAACTTCATTTAATGGAGTAATAATTAAATTTTGAATTTCAACTTTGTAAGTTATAATTAAATCTAATGTGTGGTTATGATTATGAGTTGGACCTCTGACATTCTGACAAAATCCTACTGAATTTAACAAATAAGTAAAACATTTGCTAAAAGTGTCAGTTTCCACATCAATGTGTACATTAAAATCTCCCATCAGTACTACGTGATCATAATTTATAGCCAAGTCAGATAAAAGGTTGCTAAATTCAGACATGAACAATGAATATGCCCCTGGTGGTCTGTAGACTAGCACTATAATTGTGTTGGAATCTGTTTTAATATTTAAAATGAATGCCTCAAAGGATGTAAAGTTGCCTACATTTTTAGAAGTGATTTGCATTTTGTTACAATGAATTATTCCAAGGCCTTCTCCTCGACCTGAATCTCTAGACTTATGAAGGAACGAGTAGCCATCTGGTGGCGCCTCAGCTAGGGGGACAGTGTCACATTTACTAAGCCAGGTTTCGGTGAGAAAAAACAGATCAGATTTTGTACTTAATATCATATCATTTACCAAAACAGCTTTAGTGCCAAGAGAGCGAATGTTCAATAAGCAGCATTTAAAACTGTATGCTTCTTTCTGAATTGGTGATATACTTTTTATTTTAATTTGTAGTAAATTTCTATTACAGATGCCCCTGGTGGAGGGTCTGGTTTTATCCCTTGGTCTAATTATACACCTTATTTTTTGGTTATCAATTAATTTAAGGTTTGTATCAAGACTAAATTTACTGGATGCCCCAAGACAAGGATTATGGGTAACAGCTTCAGGAAAGTAACAGGTGGGATAAACAACAGCCTGTGATTTAAGATCACATAACTGCGGCCTGGATGGTGCTCTAATCAGTCAACCAGGCAGTTTTGCTGCCATATTTTGGAGATAATACATAAGATCCCCTCCAGTTAGGATGAAGACCATCTCTTCTGAAAAATCCAGGCCTTTCCCAAAAATCATCCCAATTGTTCACAAACGCTATGCTTTTGTTTGCACACCAGGTTTCTAGCCAGCAGTGAAGGGAATGCAATCTGCTATAAATCACATCCCCTCTATATAATCTTGGTAAGGGACCAGATACAACTAAATTCCGACATTTTCTTTCAGCTTTGATGCAAAGAGAGATGAAGTTCCTCTTTAATACCTCAGATTGCTGTGAATAAATATCATTAGTGCCGACATGCAGCAATAAGGTAGATACTTCATCGTCGGCAACACGGTCCAATGCGGCCTCTATGCCAGAAATCTTGGCCCCTGCGAGGCACTTAACATGAACTGCTGGTTTAACATAGTTTGGAATTCTAACATTCCGCACTATGAAATCGCCAATTATGAGCACTTTCTTATTCTCAGTTTCCACAGGCGTGCTGCGGAGTGCTGAGAATCTGTTCTGGGTCCGAATTGGTGACCTGGGTGCCGGGGGACTACATTTTGGATTCTTAGACCCCCATCTTACTGTTACGCACTCGCCCTGTGGCTGAATTGGTGCTGCTGACTTTGGCCGTGCACTGACTACAGTGGAGCCTGGAGAGACTGAAGCCGAATCAGAAGTAGCCGAATTGTCTAAACAAACCGAGTCGATCCAATTTTCGGTTTGCCTAATCGCTATCAGATTCCTAACGCGGTCCTCCAATTCGCGTATTTTCCCGACCAACTCTAAATTAACTAAACACTTTTGGCAGGTGAAGCTGTCTACAATGTCGGCCGGAAAACCTGAACTGTACATGCTGCAGGACACACAACATATAAACGTGCCCTCAACGGGCAGAGAGCAGATAGAACTTACGTTTAGTATTGATGTCATCTTCTCCGTTTTCTGTAGTTTACTTAAGTGCTTTCTGCTTCAGAGACCGTCGGCTTCAAGTTTCTCACTGCCGGTTATTTCTTCTGGTCAGCTGCCGGCTTTACTTCCGATGAACTTGCTCGGGTGTTTGCGAAGGGTTACGTGCCTGTGGGAGACGCCGCTGCTCTGTGCTTCTGCTTGCTGCTACGCTCGTGCTTCCGTGCGTGTGAGAGAGAGTGTACATCGTGAGAGAGAGTGAGAGTGAGAGAGAGTGAGAGTGAGAGAGAGTGTACACCGTGAAAAGATAAAAGAAGCTGTTCTGAGTCAAAGTATGTCGGCCAGAATAAGTAGAAACCTACAGCCTCTCAAGGCCTTACTCCGTTGCTCTTGTCACCGCCGTAAAATTCTTATAAACGCCTCTTCTGACGATTTAATTAATGCTTTGTCTGAAATAGCCTGTAATACTTTAAAAGGCAATATACCTCTTTCGCCCAAACAGTTTAAGCTACTCAAGAAGCATAAAACATCTGTCAGAAAAATAAGTGACAGAAAACTAACCTTAAAAAAGAAGAAAGCTATTCTGAACCAGAAAGGAGGCTTTTTGGGAGCTCTTTTAAGTGTCGCCGTGCCATTCATATCCAGTTTACTAGCTTCTAGAGCATAAACATGGAATACGCTCAAAAAATGTATTTTGTCCCACAGTAACAAATGTCTCTTTTTCAGCAAAAGAGTGCTAACCCAAACGACCTCTTGAGTGCCACGGAAACTGAACTGGACAAAGAAATGAGAAACGTCCTGCAACTGTGATATAGGGGCTGACGAGAAGGTGAAGCTTTACACTTCTATCTTGCAGAGATATCTGACGCTAGTTAAAAAGGTCGATAAAGAAACTAGCAGTCTGATGCTCGTATTACCAAAAGAAGAAAATGCCGAGGGGGACACTGGAACAGTCAAGGTGTCTGAGGACAAGGTTTGGCAAGAGGTTTTGAGAAGAGCGCCTGTAAAAGCAAAGAAAAATGTTGAATTTGTTTTACATAAAATGTCCGTTAATCCCCATCACGCGTTTTGGAATAATCGTGGAGAGCTGTTGTTAGAAGGTAAACCTTTGGTCGGATCCAACATGGTAGATTTGGTCTGTAATCTGACCACTTCTCATACAATACCTGAACATAGGAGACCGCGGGGGTGGAAGGAATTTGTAAATGCCATGGCCGGTTTGAACATTCCATTTTCTGTCATACCTAATGATGAAACGAGAGAAATCCTTGAAAGTTTTAAGCCACCCGCCGCCCCCATCCCTGCTCATCAAACAGAAGTTATCCCCTACCGACTGAAACCGAGAAAAAAAAGACTGGAATGGATTGCTTATTAATTTGTAAAAATTATTTGTTTATTAAATACAATTTTATCTCATTACAGAGTGTCGTCATCCTTTAACCGTCTATTGAAATATTTATAGGTCTCCGATCTTTGCATGCAAGGGTACTGATAAAAACAGAGTCCCGGTGAAAGAAGCCAGGAACGAACAAATTTAGAGACCATAGAGTCATTACTGTTCACGTCCTCAGAATACTTTTTTATTACAGAGGTTTACGGGAGACCTTTTCCTCTCTGATGCAGATAGAAGAGGCAGTGTTGACCACATTTGTCCAAGAACCAACTTTGAAGCTGTCGGTTATTGTAAATGATTTGTCTACAGATTTTGCTTAAGAAACGGTAAATGTCATTCGGGAAGTAGATAAAGTCCGGAGGATTTCCATAGGAATCAAAAAACTCCCCATTTCCGTCTTCTGTGAGGTAAATCCCCAGCCAGTGTTCTCCAGGTTGGGTTTGATGGTGAGTATTCACTACAAACATGGCCGACACGCCGTTATTTTTTTCCGATAGTTGATCACACACCAGCACACCACGGAAATATCTTTCAGTGTAGGGGTCTTGGGACAGTAGTTCTGTTAATTGTTTTGTATCCATGGTGTTTATTAGTAGTCATACAGAACATTACGTCTCTGGTTGATTTCGATGATGTTGTCAAAGACCGCATATACTATTAGATTGACGGTCCGAGGGAGAGGGACGCGGAAGCGTAATTCAAATCTCATGTTTCCAGTTTTAACTAATGAAAAATGATCACCGCATTCTTGATTGGGGGTTAGATCAAAAGCGAAAAGAGAATATCCTTGAGAGAACTCTGAACGGCTGATAGACAGAGCTTGATCCTTCAAATGCTGACCAGTGGCCAATACCAGGTTATAATATTCTCTAGAACTATTGCCGCTTACAAAGTCTGGTTGAAAAGGTTTGGCAGGAATCTGTTCACTGTCCATGTACAAAGCCAGGAACTCTACATCATTGTGTTTGAAATTGAACGGGTTCCGTGTATAAGACCCCGAAAAGGCCTCATTATCCACCATGCCGATCACCACATACTTTGGTAGTTGACCCAGAAACAGATTTTCTTGATTGCATACTCGGATTCCCGAGGGCATACTGAATACTTTCATATTCACCCTTTCCACAGGGTATTTAGCATTGGCTGATGTAAGAGCATGAGCGTGTCCTAATTTCACGGTCGGTGAAACTTTTACTTTTTTTACAAACAGGGAGGCTGATGTTATGATTACTCTGTAACGTTCGGCATCACCGGACATTAAGCAGAATTCATCTTTGTTCCGAACCATTTTAATCTTCACGTCTAGGCCATTCAATAGTAGTTTTTCCTGGAAAAAGAGATCTGTATGTATGTGCCCCAGAAGTTAAACAGTCCTGCTACCGGCTGTATAGGTGCTTCTGTTATTAAAACCGATGTTTTCTCCGTTGGGGTCTGTCTCTACCAATTTGTTAAGTGTATCTTTGTAAAAAAGTCCTGTAGCAAACTGAGAATGAAGAGTCTCTTGGCTGTAATTTAGCAGGCCTTCTAAGACCGCTCGGTAAGGATAACAATTTGAACTCTGCGATATCAGGCGGTACCCCAGGGTGACATCAACTTGGGAAAACAAACTGGCTATAGGGTAGTTGACAAATCCGACCTTTGCACCGGCAGGTATGTTAGTCCCGTCAGCGTTCACTATCTTTCCCCTTAGGTGTAGACGAGTGTTATTCAAGTCCAGGTAATCTTCCCCATTTCCGGCTATGAGAAATTCTAGCGGAGCTACTTCAGAGAGGGCTGAGAGTGGTGAGACTTCAACGTATATACTTTTATCTACACTCGTTTGAGTGAAAGGCACCATAAACAGATCCAGTTCAGATTTGACACACTCTTCAGACATTCTATGTACGAAAGCCATCTTCTCTTAAAAAATGTCTCTCTTCTTCTTTTTACTTGCTTTAGTCTTGTTCATCTTCTGACGATGTTTAGATAATGCTGTAAAAATAGTGCACATGGCCTTTTTAGCTGGCGGGGCCTGACGCGACCCCGGTGGTCTTTTGCGTTTTGTCTTTCTCATTACCATCAAGCCCGCTCCCTCCTGCTTTTCTAGGACTCCACCTGCAGCACTGGATATAGCCCCTGTGATAACATCTTTTACAATATTTTTAGCCGCGGATTTGATATGTGGTTTTGCGATGTCAAAGCCTTTTTTCAGGAGAGGTAAAGCTCTTCTAAACAATCCTCGAAATATACCTCCAATCCCCCCACCATACATTACAGGGGATCCAGAGAATCCCGGTAAGCCGTTACCCGCTTGGGTCTGATAATATTGGATGTAAGGTGTCGGGTCCTGGTAAGACCTCATTGTTTCAGTCGTGCATATAATGCCTGACGGGTCTGAAATGCAACTTTACTATCACCTTACCAAACTGAAATGGCACGTTTTTGTTCTGGTCCGTCTTTATTTCAATAGTCACTGTGTCAAAATGATTCTTGCTGGCTGGGGCATAATGCGGCTTGTCGTATGTGATGGTTGTAATTTTATTCATCTGATCCTCTATATGAACACACCTCAAAAGGGGTACGTAGCTGTCTCCGACTCTCTGATGAGATACCATATCCCCGTACACGTACAACATGTAAAAGCCGGCCCTGATGTCGGCGGGGAAAGGAGCCTTATAAGTTAAACCCCGAGTCTGATCAGGATGCGCTCCTAATATTCAACCCAGCTGTCCTTTTAAGTGTATAGTTTCATCCTTTTCACCCGGTACCACGTATACTCTTCTTTCCACAGCATTATAACTGAATTTCGCAGGGCTCGCAGAAGGGACAAATCCAGCTGCAACATCTGTCAAAGTGGGTAGGCTTAAGGTCATCGAATTCATAAAAGACAGTAGGTCGTGAATACCTTCATAATATCCGCATGGGATGTAGTAATGTTTTTTTACCCCCAGAGCTGAAACGTAGAATTCGTTATCCGGTTTGTCTATGGTATTCCACGTATGTGGGTACTGAATTTCGGCTAGACCGACTTCCCAAGAACCTTCTAATTCTATGGGTTTAGCAAGCTTCGTCGTGAAATTGGAAATTGTGTTATTAGGGAAAATGTCTGAGGAAGCGTTGCTTGGTAGAGTCACAAAAAAACTTTTGCGCTCCATCGTATACCGCTAGAGAATGAGGTGTCGATTAGGAGCGCTCTGCATTTTATTGAACATCTTGGGGTTGGCTCTCCGGTATCCAGCTGTTAAATTTTTCTGGCCAGCCGAGCCATTTGACTAAAATGAGTTGTTTTTTATTCTTAACTTTCCTAGCCAGTATTTTTTCGATCCTGTAAACGTCTGTGGATTCGACTTTAACTTTCTGTAATTCAGGGTCGTAAAAGGATCCTACGTTCTCTTCACCATCGTAGTCTTTCAGTTTGTACACCACCGGTGCCCTAGGTACGAGTTCAGATACGGTAAAGATTTCATCTGAAAATGTTTGTTCATAACCTTTCTCAAAAGGATGTCTGGTTTTAGACACCCTAACTGTATCTCCTACTTTGAACTTAAACAACGGCGGACCCGGGGGGTTGGCTACGCCGTATAAGTTTTTGAAAACTTTCCAGGAATTTAACGTGTTTACATCGGAAGGAGCCATTTTTATGCTTCGATGATAACTTTTGTTGTAAGAGTATACGAGATCCTGCAATTTATCGATGTAGGTTCTCGTGTTATAAGCGCTGAAATATTTCCACATTTTAGATTTTAGTGTGCGGTTAAATCTCTCCACCACGGAGGCCCTTAATTCGTTTCCTGAGGTGAAATGTTTTATTCCGATCTTCTTTAACAGCTTTTGAAAATCTTGGTTGAAAAACTCTTTCCCCTTATCGGCCTGGAGCTTCTTTGGAGTACGCCCGACACTCAGAATGTCTTGGAAGGCTCTTGTCACTTCCTTACCCGTTTTGTTCTTCAGGGGTCGTACCCACGCGTACTTAGAAAGTACGTCGATACAGGTTAACAAATATTTATAACCCAGATTATGCTTGGAAACGTTTTTCATGTCTGCTAAATCCATCTGCCATTGCGAGTCTATATCGGATACATAAACCTTATTTCTCCTAAAATGCCTTCTAGCGGGTTTGTGAATTGTATAAGCATATTGACCAGATAACCAATCCGACACCTGTTGGTCATTACTTTTCTGACCCGAAACCTCAAGAGCTCTTTTCAAAGAGTCTTTTCCCCCAAAGCTACCAGGATTTGCTGGGTTATAATAAACTTTTTTCAAGTTACCCTCCATCGCCGACGGTGAAAGAAAAATGTCAATGGTTTAAAAATCAAGTAAGGCTTTATTGGTAATTTTCAAAACATAATGATTAAAAACATTATTAAAATTTCAAAACGGCAGTATTAAAAACATTATTAAAACATTTCATAGCACAGGCACATTGAGTTTAGACACTTCATCTGATTTTTCTATATCGTATTCCCCGTAAAACCCCAAAGGTGCGTCGGTCATGTCATGTCCAGAAAAATGCCTTTTAGAGAAAGCATCAGCTATTTCACGTATTTTTGAGTAAGAGGGATCGTCCATGTTGTGAAAGGCTTGTACAATAGCCTCGCTAATAGAATGTTCATTTTCCAGTTCGTCGACAGCATTTTGAACAAATGAATGAACCTTGTGAAAAGGCGGAAAAATGTTGAAGCAACCCAGAGTCTTTATGACCAGGCTCCTGAGCCACGGTTTGCGGAAAACAGTCAGAACCTCTTGAAAGCGGCCAACCCGATAAACAGAGTCAGGATCAAACAGACACGTATGCTGCATCTGGCTGGGGTGATCTATGAAACAACCTTGACAGGTGCTTTTTAGGTCCTGATCGACTATTATGTCCAGCAGAGCTGCAATCAAACTCTTGACCAGTTTCAGAGTCTTTCGAAGTGTTTCACCCAGGGGCCCGTCAGTTTGTTCAAGGCCCATACCCTCATAACCAGCATACTGGGACGATGGCTTCCATGCAGACAGAGCATCTACCAGTTCGTCCACGGCCTCTTCTTGCATGGCTATCTCCTCAGCGCCCGTTAGGCTCCCCAGAGCATCCTCAGCAGGGACAAAAGAGTCAGGTACTGTACGGTTCTCCAGGAGACTGTCCAGCCAATACATATCATCAGGGGTGGGTAACTGAGGTTCGGGCCAATAGATCTGGTCATTTGAGGGCATCAGAAGATCCGGCCAAGACGGAGGGTCTGAAGGAGAGTTGTTAGGAGCAGAGTACCCGGAGTTAGGTACGATGTCGTCGGGCCAAAACAGGCCATCGCTAGGCACCGTCTGTTCCATAGAGGCCTCATCAGGAGCATAGCCGGCGGGGTGTTGGTTGTTACCCGACCAAAACACATTGTTGTCTGTCAGCATCTGGTCTGCAGCCGAGTAACGGGGTTGTAGGTTAGTGTCGATCATCATCTCGTCGGGAGTAGAGTAGGCGGTGTTGGCTTGAAGGTTAGCCAGCCAAAACAGGTAGTCAGCGGCGGACATATGTTCCATACTTCCGGAGCTTGGTTCTTCGGAGCGCATCAAAATGTCGAGGACTTCTGCAACCTCAGAGGCCGAGAGAACAGGGAGATGACCAGCCCAGCTAGCACCAGCTTCGGTAGGGTAGTTAGTTGAAGACATCACGATAGGGTTTTAGGTTAATGTAGACTATGGAAAAGACCTCTGTATTTATCCCCACTCACTTAGGGGGCGGTTGTCTCCCAGTTTTCTTCCACCTCCTCCGAGCATGAATTATTCAACAGGCTAAACTCCTCCTCCAATTTTCTTTTAATTCTTTTCATTTGGTCGGACAGTTTTCCTTGATAAATAGCTTCATCAATATTTGGAATAAGAGCTTTAAAAAAAGTCCAGTCTTTTATAGAAAAATTAATTTCACTCACTCGCTCCTTTACCACATTTTCTTTATCTTCCTCCTCTTCGTGACCGGCCTCGTTATATTCGGGAAGGATAGGCTCCTTCTTGGAAACAGTGATCGTGAGCTGTCCCTCAGCATTTCTTTTTACCTCTACTCGGCACAGAGCACAGTTAGAATCGTACCAGGCAGAGCTGAAGCGTGGTCTCCGTAACTCCGTCCTTCTGGACACCCTGTTTGCTTTCAGTTTCTTAGGAGCGTTCACAAGACCGTCCATTCTGCTTGTTTTGCGTGTCGTGGCGTTTTCACTAAACGACTAGAATTTTATACAAGAACTCTTTCGTCTCCTCCCACAGTAGGGGGTGAGCGACACGCCTCACCCCTAACCCTATAGGCGGTTAGAGAGATAAAGGCATACATCGGGGGCGTGAGTATTGTTAATGGGGCGTGATAGGTGTCCGGTTAACGAAAGACCCACCCTAAAAGGCGGGGTTTAGAGATGATCAATTATGACGGTGGTCCAACCCCCCAGTTCATATTTTCATATTTTCATAAATCATATTTTCATATTTTCATAAATCATATTTTCATATTTTTATATTTCCATATTTTCATACATCATATTTTCATAAATCATATTCATGTTTTGGGGGCGGGGCTTAAGGTTATCAATCAATCTAACACCTCCTTTGACAGTTGCTTTCTGTATGTACTACTGAGGTGGATGTTCCCCTGGGAGATATCCTGCCTGTCCTGATGGCTAATCCAAGCCTGACTCTCAGGAATCATCTTCATCAATACAGATCAGGATTTGTCCCGTCTGCAACAAGTTACTATTTAGGGTAATGTTTAGGGCTAACTAATCGCAGCATACCATGTTAAATATTTATTTTTTCGTTACTTGTACTTGGCAAATTATTTATGTATCTAGTTATTTGTTTGCTTGTTTATTTGTTCAACTACTGTCAACATTCATATTTAAAATGAGAATTCTGTATTGTTGAGGCACTATTTCATGTCTTACAAGGAAGAGAAAGATCCCTCAACTCTGCATATATTTGAAATAGTCTTCCCTGCCTTTCTTGTAACAGACACCTCTAAGTACTTCAAATACATTATTTCAGCAATAATTAAGTCCATGTACACAATCAAAACAAATGGTTATCCTTTCGTGAAACTTTTCAAGCTTCGGTTCACTGCACAACTTGCACGTGTGTACAAGTAATGGATAGGTAAAAAAGGTGTACAAAAATATGAAATGTTTTTAAAATGCCTATCCAGAAAGTGACAAGTGTTGCAGTGAATAGTGTTGTGTGCAGATGTGTGCAATCATCTAATGCAAAGTGTCTGCATTTCATCATTATTCTTTATTATTTTGGCTGCTGTTCTATTAGTAAAGTCTATCTCCATTTTTCATCGACCTGCAGCATGTGTAATTACTGATCTGCTCCCAAAACCAGAATTTTCCTGCTTTAACCAGAAACACATGTAACAGAATTTAACAAGTAAATGCTGAAAAAATATTCACCTTAAATTTCATAACATTTCAATTGTGAAACCTCTGGTAAGTCATTGTTTAATTATTCCATCATTATAGAAAAAAACATACTGTATTCATTAAATAAAATAAACCATTTCCCATTTTGTTTAGGTTGTAATTTTGTTTTAATTGTAAAGACAACCACTACCAGTTCAGGAAGCCAGCCTCATCCAGTCTGGAAGGGATCATCTGACAACTACTACAATGTATTTCCTAATCTATCAAAAGCACTGTGAAACTAAATATGGAATGTCTTGCTTTATCGTAAAAGTGTTTGCTAGCTTAAGACTATGACTTTACATTGTTTTATATTAAAAATCAGTCTACTACAATCAACTGTTATCTATATTATATATATTATATACATATATATTGTCATGCACGAGCGCATAGGGAGTGGCTTAAAGACCCGATGAGCACCGCGAAATCTCATGTCAGGGGACAACGGCAGGGTACTAACCTTTCTCTCTTTGTTCCCTCAGGAAAGACGAAGCAACACCACCGTGAGTTCACCCGGACTCGATAAACACAAGCCACTTCCGGGTTCCTTCCTTCCCTCTGGTCCCCACCTGATGACGTCACTACCACCCATCTACCACCGCGGCTCCTTCCCAGCATTCCATGTGTCCACTTTCCATTCCATTAATATTTGACATGTATGTATACATTTGTGTGTATGGTAATGACACACAGCAGTATTTATCAATTGCACCTGATGACCCCGATTCTCTTGATTCACTAACACAATGTCTAACTTGTATCTCAGAATGGATGAATAGTAACTTTCTCAAGTTAAATAAAGAGAAAACTGAAATCTTAGTGATTGGCAATAATGGACACAATGAGGCTATTAGAAATAAACTGGATACATTAGGATTAAAAGTCAAAACGGAGATAAAAAGCTTAGGGGTAACTGTTGACTGTAATCTAAATTTTAAATCGCATATTAATCAGATCACTAGGACAGCATTTTTTCGCTTAAGAAATATAGCAAAAGTTAGACCTCTTATATCATTGAAAGATGCTGAGAAATTAGTTCACGCGTTTGTTTTCAGTCGATTAGATTACTGTAACGCACTCCTCTCAGGACTACCCAAAAAAGACATAAATCGTTTGCAACTAGTGCAGAATGCAGCTGCTAGAATCCTAACCAGGAAAAGAAAATCCAAGCACATCTCTCCAGTTTTGATGTCACTACACTGGTTACCTGTGTCATTCAGGATTGACTTTAAAATTCTGCTTATGGTTTATAAAGCCTTAAATAATCTCGCCCCATCTTATATATCGGAATGTCTGACGTCTTATATTCCAAATCGTAACCTCAGATCCTCAACTGAGTGTCTCCTTAGAATTCCAAGAGCAAAACTTAAACGAAATGGTGAGGTGGCCTTCTGCTGTTATGCACCTAAAATCTGGAATAGCCTGCCAGTAGGAATTCGCCAGGCTAATACAGTGGAGCACTTTAAGAAACTGCTGAAAACACATTACTTTAACATGGCCTTCTCATAACTTTACTGTAATTTAAATCCTGATACTCTGTATATCCAATTCACTATAATAACTATTCATGGTGGCTTTAAAATCTGTACTAACCCCTACTCTCTCTTCTGTTTCCTTTTCCGGTGTCCTTTTACTCAAAAGCACCGTGATGTTCCAACAATGATGGATGGATTAAAAGCCAGAAGTCTGTATGATCATCAGCATCAAGTGACTCTGTGAGAACCCTAACTACAAAGAGGACTATTTCATTTATGTTAGGTAGAATGCCCAGAGGGGACTGGGTGGTCTCGTGGCCTGGAACCCCTACAGATTTTATTTTTTTCTCCAGCTTTCTGGAGTTTTTTTTTTTTTTTTTTCTGTCCACCCTGGCCATCGGACCTTACTCCTTTTCTATGTTAACTAATGTTGTCTTATTTTAATTTCTTATTTTGTCTTTTATTTTTCTTTTCTTCATTATGTAAAGCACTTTGAGCTACTTTTTGTATGAAAATGTGCTATATAAATAAATGTTGCTGTTGTTCTTGACATGCCTTATGGAAACAGTAGTATTTCAGCAGTGACATTAAATTTATTGGATTAACAGAAAATATGCAATATGCGTCATAACAAAATTAGTCAGGTGCATAAATTTGGGGACCCTAACAGAGATATTACATCAATACTTAGTTGAGCCTCCTTTTGCAAATATAACAGCCTCTAGACGCCTCCTATAGCCTTTGATGAGTGTCTGGATTCTGGATGGAGGTATTTTTAACCATTCTTCCGTACAAAATCAGTTAAATTCGATGGCTGCCGAGCATGGACAGCCTGCTTTAAATCATCCCATAGTTTTTCGATGATATTCAAGTCAGGGGACTGTTAAGCCATTCCAGAACATTGTACTTCTCCCTCTGCATGAATGCCTTTGTAGATTTCGAACTGTGTTTTGGGTCATTGTCTTGTTGGAATATCCAACACCTGTGTAACATCAACTTTGTGACTGATGCTTGAACATTATCCTGAAGAATTTGTTGATATTGGGTTGAATTCATCTGACCCTCGACTTTAACAAGGCCCTCACAACCCCACAGCATGATGGATCCTCCACCAAATTTGACAGTAGGTAGCAGGTGTTTTTCTTGGAATGCGGTGTTCGTCTTCCACCATGCAAAGCGATTTATGTATGCAGCATTACTATGTTGTTTTAAATGTGCTATATAAATAAATTGACATTGACAACTTGCAATTGACCACCTTAAATACCTTTTCTCATGATTGGACACACCTGTCTATGAAATTCAAGGCTTAACAAGTTAATCCAACCAATTTTGTGTTGCAAGTAATCAGTATTGAGCAGTTACATGCATTCAAATCAGCAAAATTACAAGGGTACCCAAATTTTTTGCACAGCCAGTTTTTCACATTTGATTTAATTTCATACAACTAAATACGGCTTCACTAAAAATCTTTGTTTGGAAAACACCCCAGTACTCAGATGTTCCTAGGAAATGAAAGACATACCAATACCACAGTTATCTGTTTTGTTGAAAGTAGAGTAAATTATTGTGCAGGCTGAGAGGGGTTCCCAAACTTTTCATATGACTATGTATATATATATATACACTATTTTATTCTGCATATTTATGTTCCAACTCATTCTCTTGGTCACACCCTTGATCTCTTTCGTAAGGGAGGTATTTTAGCTAATAATATTGACATATGTAATATTCATTTAATGATAATTTTTCTTCACTGATGGTTGTAAATATTGCTGTTGACATTGTTACTGCAAGCAGTGTTTCAAGCTATTCTGGAAGTTTAAAATCTAGTATTATATCTAATTTTAAGCAATTCTCAAAGTTTAAATTCTTCTATTATATCTGACTAGTCATCCCCTGCGGCTTCGCCCACATATTAGTGAAACAGGACAGTGAGGAGGGCCCCGCCCAGCTCTCTACTCCTGACATCACTCTTCCCCATCTCTTCGGCTCGCAGCCTCTGTCTTGGATTAGCGTGAGTATATCACTCTTGCAAGCAAACTATGATTCTTAGTGTAGTAAGAGAAGTCACAAAATCAACCGGAATGTTCAAGCAAAGTTAAGGTTACGCCCCGAGGCAGACGCGTGAGTGAGGAGGGCCCCACCCCCCTCCCTGCAGCCCAATGAGTCTCTCTCGGATTTGCACTAATAAATTGGTACCGCAAGCAAACTATGATACTTAGTGCAATTAGAAAGTCACAAAATCAATGGAATGTTCAAGCAAATTATAGAAAAAAACCTGATCTAAATCCGTGAAGTAGTTCTCTCATTGAAAGCGGACAGACATACAAGCGGATCTAAAAACTATAAGAAATTTCGCGCTTGGACCACAAAATTTTTAAAACTATTTCTTAGCAAGCACCTATGGGCCAAGGGTAACCTACATTCCAAATTTCAAGTCCCAAGTCCTCATGGTTCGTGAGATTTCGTAATGAGTGAGTCAGTGGTATTTGGCTTTTATATATATAGATTTTTAAAAGTACGTTTACCTTTGTATCTACAAGGCAAGTGTGATAGTATTGATGATTCTGTTTATGTTTTTAGTTTATCTTGTAAAATGTTTTTAGACTCAGCTGCCCCTCTCAAAATCCGGTGCCAAAAGGGAAGACCAGCTCCTTGATTAAATGACACCACACATCAGCCACAGTGCGCCTGTAGGATTGCTGAATGAAAGTGGAGGAAAGACAGGCTAACTATATCTGCGTAGATTTTTTGGATTTCTCTGTTTAACTTCCAGGAGGTAGTTAAGAAATGTAAACATGATTACTTCTTCAATTTGGTATCTTATCATTCAAAGAAACCCAGGGAGTTATTTAAATTATTAAATATGGCTATTCACCCCTGTTCAGAGATGGGTTTAAATAAAATTGTTCATTCATGTGAGCAGTTTCTTTCATTTTGTCTGCCAAATCGATACTATCCATTCTGGCATTATACCAACTGGCTCTGTACTTCCTGTTGTCAATCGTAATATTGTTTTGGACTCCTTTAATGTTGTTTTACTTTCACAACTGAAAAGTATTATTGAAAAACTTGGACCTGTTTTTTGCCCGGTTCCACCACAACGTTTATTGGAGGCATTTGATGTCCTTGGCCCACTATTGTTGGCAATTATTAATGGTTCTATCAGCAATGGTGTTGTACCCTCACTTTTTAAGCATGCAGTGGTGCAACCTTGTCTTAAAAAGGCAGAGTTACATCCTGGAGTGTTAGCCAATTTTGCCCAATTTCTCAATTGCTATTTTTGGTTAAAATATTAGAAAGTATTATTTATGATCAGTTGGTTGATCATCTTAATTCTAATAAATTACATGAGGCCTATCAATCTGGCTTTAGACATTATTATGGGGTTGACACTGCCCTCCTGAAACTATTTAATGACATTTCTGTTATTACTTACTCTCAGAATTCCTTGTCCTTCTAGATCTTTCAGCAGCTTTTGACACATAGGATTTTGGTGTTGCAGTCTGACCATCTGGTGGGGCTTAAATGGCCTGCTCTTGACTGGTTCAGGTCATATCTCTACTGGTAGACATTTTTCAGTGACTCTCAATTCCTCTTTTTCATCTGCTGCTCTTGTTAAATGAGGTTTTCTACTCAGGAATCCATTTTGGGTCCTATTTTACTCTCTACATATCTTCATCCTATAGGAGCTATTTTTAGGAAGTTTAATGTTTCTTTTCATTATTATGCTGATGACACACTTGCTTATATGCCTGTGTGCAACATTGCAATGAATCGGTTGCACAATTGTCTTGAAGAACTGAGATCCTGGATGGCTTACAATTTTCTTGATTTCAATCATAATAAAATGGAAGTTCTGATAGTTGGTCCTGCCAAAGCTTAAATTGGTTTTGAACTTCTTGGGATTTTGTGGACTTTTGTAAACCTCAAGTTCAGAATCTTGGGGTTGATTTTTATAGTAATTTCTCTTTTGAGAAACTGATTAATTCTGTGGTCAAGTGTTACTTTTACCAGCCTTGCCTTTTAGCTAAGGTTAAGCCATTTTTTATCTCCTAGGGACCTTTTCTCAGCATTATTACTGCAAGTTGTATTCTGGGATCAGTAAATCCCAGATAATCAGGTTACATTTGGTTCAGAATGTTGCTTCTAGATTTTTGATTGGGGAAAGAACGTATGCCTCTGTATCTCCAATTTTAGTCTCTTTACACTGGCTGCCCATTAGTTTCAGATTTGATTTTAAAATTTTGCTGCTGGTTTTTAATATGCTCCCACCTATTATCCAAATTGTGTGTTTTACACCGGCCATACAGAGAGCTTAGGTCTACCAGTTAGCTGTTTCTTTTAGTCCCTTGTACTAAGCATAAAACTAACTTTTGCAGCTGCTGCACCACACCTGTGGAATTCTCTTCCTTACTACATTAAGGATGCACTTTCAATTGATGTATTTAAAACTAGACTGAAGAATCTTTTTTTTTTTTTCTCCAGCTTTCCTTGATCTTCAGTGATACTGGTGATTCTCCCCTTTAAGTCAGTGGTTTATTTCAATTTACTTCTGGTTGCATTATGTTTTATTGTATTTTAGTTTTATGCTAATTCTATGTACTTTGTAAAGCACTTTGGTTATAGCAATGCTGATGTTGTTTTCAATGTGCTCTACATATAAAATGACATTGACATTATATAGTATACAGTATAAGAGGTTAGCTGCAACACAGACTTGCAGGTGAGATACAGAAATTCTTTAAATTATACTTCAAATAGCATATTATACAACTCATTGTCATAGAATAAAAATAGAAAAGAATGTTTCTTACTTGGGCAGATAAGTAAAGTATCACATATTTCAGTCTCATTGTTGCTTCCAATACACTGACCACCACAAGAAGGAGATGGATTTGTGCAGCTCCGCTCTCTCTTTCTCACTCCTGACTTGCATGTCACAGAGCAAGGCTGCCAGGGACCCCATGTCGACCATCCTCCATTCACTGTTAATATAAATAAAACAATGGAAATAAAAGGTATAAAATATACAAAATTAGGAGGACATACCTCGAGTGGGACATAATAGAACTTTAGAACAATCTGAACAAGAACAGGCCATTTAGCCCAACAAGGCTCACTAGTCATATCCACTTAGTTCTTCCAAAATACCAACTTCCAAAAAACAGTTATCTTCAGACCTGAGCTACACCTATGCCAATCACCAAAACAGGTGCCCTCTCACTGTACTGCTTTTTATTAAAGACAGCTCTTCTCTGCTGCTAAATCCTTATGGACTATGGCAATCACCCATGCAATGTGCTCTTAACAATATAACCCAATCAAACAATATAAAATCAATATTACTATAAAGCAAGATTAACACAGTAAATATGACAGCAAACGTAGGAAATGAATTTGAAAAGAGTCTGTAAAAGCTTAGGAAATGTGTTTGAAAAAAAGTCTTATTAAAAATACTTATTTTCCATCATCTGTATTTTTACATAAATCTTTTTCAAATGTGGGTGCAGAGCTACTTCAGATTGTACTGAAGAACCTATTGCAATAGACAATGCCAGTCCATCAGTCCATCCGTTCATCAATCCGTCTTTCTGCATTAAAAAAGTCTGTCCCTAGTGGACCAAGTTTGTTGAAATGTGACACACTTATTCTTCAAGGAACTTTGTCAAGACAGTTCAATTTTTGTTGAAAAATCTTGAACAGCATGCCCTGTGCAAAGTTTTGAAATTTCAAAATTACCCATTGAAAAGCACTGGCGAAGCTGTCTTAAAACAGAGAAATATTTGGTGCAATGTAAATTACAAATAAGATTGCTGTTTTAATTTTACCTTGACAGCAGTTATACCAACTTGTATATTTTGCATATTTTCCTCTTTTTCACATCAAGCAGATTCCCAATAAAAGCTAATGAAACATTAGCAGACTGTGTGCATGAGTAGAAAGTTATCCACTGTCACTGGCTGCTTGAGCACTTGGGCAATCCAGCATCTGCAAATCAAGCTGGGTACGAACACAAACTCTTCCATCAGCACATTGGTTCTGATGAAAGAGAACCAGTGCATCAATATTTCATTCCTCTCAATGCTTTAAGCCAGTGTTTCCCATGGACTGGTACATTTTGTGCCAGTCCTCAAAAAGTCAGGTGTGGCAAGTATGTTAGCCTGTTATTGCCTACTGCCAGTCTGGAGAAAGTTGGCTATGAATTGTCACTGGTCTGCAGAGCTCCACGGCTTGTAAACCTGGAAGCAACTCACTCCTCTAATAGTATTAATTGATCGAGCTGTTCAGAAGCCCACACGGGACCATAGCTCTTCAATCCAATGTTAACCAGTTGAGCCACATGAAAATCCATGGAGATCTCCTGAAGACCATGAAGAGATTTTCAACTAAAAACTGTCCACTTGTCAAAAATGTTGAAATCCACTATAATTTAAATGATCTAACTGTCAAAATTATAAGATGCGTTTCACTGACACTATAATTTACTAAGGTGACCGCATCTCCTGGTGACAGGGACTGCTCCAATTTCATGCTCTGTGTCGCAATTAGTAACTGAAGAATATCAAAATGTTCCAGTTTTAACAGGCTGTATATCTAACAAAGTTTTTCAGACATTGATTCACTGAAACAAACATCATTACAATATATTTTCAATAACATGCACGAATCTCCAAGTAGGAAATCTGCTTCCTTCATAACTTGTGTTATACTGAAATTGCATTGCAATCAGGAAAAATAAGCAGATTAAAACAATGCACTGGCATTTATTTGTTTAAACTTCAATATTCAATGTGTATAATCCTATGTGTTCATTTGTGAAAGTTTTTTTTTTTGCCCATGCTTCGATCCCTCTATGATGATGATGATGATGAGATAAAGCAGACATTAAACAAATGAGGATGGTCTTTATGCATGGGCATACAAGCTATATAAGTGTTCCAGTTTACAATACATAAAGATAGTTTTGTAAATTACAAAGAAATTAAACAAAAGAAAAAGATTCAGATCAATAAAGTTACAACGTTTAAGTCAATATCTAGCAGTTTGCACAAATATCAGTTAAAAGATGCATTAAAAAGGTTTTGTCACAGGTTCCAAACTAGACTTCGGTATAAACTCTTCTCTTTTCAGTTGTTTTCTTATTACTTGTTTTTTTGACCTTGCATCTGCTTAACAATGTATTTTGGTCCTGTCCTTGCAAATCACTTTCTGGTTTTGTACTTTTACTCTCATAATAATCTTTGGGTGCTTACACATACATATAATAAGAGGAAAACTCAAGCTTGTATTTTAGTTTATCAACTTCCTTGTTTTGAATTTTGTCTTGCCATTTTGACTAATATACATCTCCAGAGTCCAATTTCCAATTTTACTGCTGTGTCCTCTGCAGTTCAGGCAGTGTACAGAAGCCATTAAGGAGGACAATAAGTTGTCAAGGTATGTATCCTGAATGCAGAGAGCAAGTTAAGGGTGATTATGTTTAAGCTACTGTATATTATAGACAAGTGCAGCTTCATCTAGAGTACTGTACACAGTTGTGACCTCCAAAAAAACTACACTTGGCTGATTCTATGACTGTAGAGCGTGAACTATGAGGAAAGAGTGGTGGCCAAATCTTTTTAGTTTACACAAACCAAAATTAAGGGGTAACCTGACTGAAGTGTTCAAAAGGTAGTCCTCCATTGTTATTTTAAAATGAGTTCTTTATCAAGAACACATGGATCCTGTTAAAGAATTCTTCAGGATAAATTTTGCACAAAAATTGGGTTCTTCTTGACAAAGTGAATCATAGATTCACAAAATAAACTAGCAAGTTGTGGTACATTTTCAGGACCTACAAAATATGACTTTGTGTTATTTTGATGAAATTATGCAAATAAGGGCTCATTTATACTTCACGCTCAGAACGTGTACGCCCCCAAATCATGGCTGCCACACGTTCCCAGCGTTCATTTAACGCGCCTTCTGAGCAGGTCCTCAGAAATTAACGTGACGCGTGAGAGAGTTGCAGTACCAGCAAAAAGTCGGGGGGGGGGGGGGGGGGGGGGGTTGCACAGTGTGCTAAAAGTTGGAATGTGACGTCAGAGTCTCTGGTTACTATCTATATGTGACAGAAAGCCACTTTGCGGATCCTACGAGATTGATGTGCGCGCTTCAATGTTTGATGAATGGTTCGATGTGGCGAAGCAAAATGCGGACATACAAATGCATTCATGGTGCTTTTATATTCAAGCATCGCATATTCCCGATCGTAATGACGCGATACATTTTAACAGTCTCACATACCATCTTCTGTGCTGTCTTTTTTTTCTAGGGTTTCCAGACCTGACAGCAGCGGCAAACAGCAATAGATCACCACAATGAACACATTAAATGTATGATATTCCAACCCTCTGCACATTTAGAATCCTAAAATGTATACTTGATATCACTTTCATGATGAAATGCATTAAAGTATGTATGTTACATTTTACAGACAAATCCTTAATTTAATTTAAATAATGAATACTGCTAATAATTACACACATGGGGGTGACATGGTGGCACAGCGGTAGCACTGCTGTCTCGCAGGGAGTTACGTTGCTGGTATTCTCTTCCTGGAGTTTGCATGTTTTCCTTCTGGGTTTCCACGGTGTGCTCCGGTTTCCTTCCAAAGATATGCAGATTTGGTTACACTAAAATGACGCTAGCGTATGTGAGTACTGGTATTCACCTTGTGATGAGCTGATGCCCATCCAGGGACTGTTTCAGCCTTGTGCCTAATGCTTGCTGGAATGGACATATCCCTGGATTGATGGATTTAATCATTAAACATCCTTTTCAGAGATATTGTGGTAAGGTGTCATCGGAATTTAATGGGTGTTCCAGGCAATTCATAACACAGCAAAGCCGAACCAGTTCTCACCGTGATAATATCTCGCACTACCACCTGGTGGATTCCTCCAGATTTATGTAAAGTATGCTCGCAAGTATAAACAGTACAACACTTGCGTAGTTGAAGCGTCCACTGCAGCATGTGTCACATCGCGTGAAGTATAAACCCGGCCTAAGAGTGGGAAGCTTAGTTGGGTAATGTGTTTTCATTAGATTGCTGTATGTTCTAAAGGGGATTGTCCTCATAGGTGGTGCAGTGGTAGTGCTGGAAGATTGTTGGTTCACTTCCCGGTTCCTCCCTGTGTGGATAGCGCTTTGAGTACTGAGAAAAGCGCTATATAAATGTAATGAATTATAATTATTATTATTATTATTATTATTATATAGGGCCTTTATTGACAGAAGCTGAAGCAAAATAGTAAACTGTTCTTGGCAGGATGTCTGTCAGTCATGGGAAACACCCGTGTACAGACACAGAAGTAGTGATAGTTGGTGACTCAATCATTAGAGGGATTTAAGAGCAGGTTTGCTCCAAAGACAGAGAATTTCACATGATATGTTGCCTTCTGGATGCACAGGTAGGAGACCTACCTGGAAGGGTTGATAGACTGTTGATACAGAGCAGGGCTAGGTCCAGTTGTCATTGTCCATGTTGGAACAAATGACATACTTAAGGGTTGTCTGACAGTTCTGCAATCCAAATTTAAAGAGTTAGGTGCCAGATTGAGAAGCAGAACTGATGATATAGTCTTCTTTGAAATTCTGCCTGTGTCATGTGCCAGGTAAGACTGAGGAGATTAGAAGGTTTAATGCGTGGCTCAAATCTTGGTGTAGGATAGAAGGGTATAGGTTTATGTGGCATTGGGACTCCTTTTGGGACAGATGGGACCTGTTACATCAAGATATACATAGACGGTCTACCCTTCATGTCATTTTAGCTGGAAGAATTAACACTGTCAAGATGAATACCCATCCTAAGCTTCTTTTTCTATTTCAAAGAATTCAAATATACATCAATAAATCATTTTGTAAGAAGTTAGATTCAATCATAACCTCATTTATTTGGAATTCAAAACATCCACATATCCAAAGGGCGACCCTACAAAGACCTAAGGCAGAAGGTGGCATGGCTCTACCTAACTTTTAGTTTTATTACTGGGCAGCAAATATACAAGCCATAAAAACCTGGACATTGACACAAATAGATGAACATACACAGGCTTGGTCTGCAATAGAAATAAAATCCTGTAGTACTTCTTTATATTCCTTGCTTTCTACCCCAGTAAATACAAGCCATCGCCAGTATACTAACAACCCAATTGTGCTTCACTCACTCAGAATATGGAACCAATGTAGGAAGTAGTTCAAGATAGAGAAGCTTTTTATCTGTGGCACCTCTGCATGATAACCACCTTTTTAACCCTCTAAACCGTTCACAGTTTTTAATGTTTGGAAAACTTGGGATTAAATCACTTAGAGATCTGTATATAGACAACATCTTTGCATCCTATGAACAATTACACTCCAAATTTAACTTTCCAGCCATACATTTCTTTTACTAGTTCCAAATTAGAAACTTTGCTAAACAAAACCTGCCCAATTTTCCTCACCTCCCACCTACTTCTATTCCGGAAAAAATATTTCAATACAGAAAACAAGCTAGTTGGAAAGTGAACCTGTGTTCAAGAGCTGTAATGCAGAAATATGTCGATTTGTCTGCCATGTAAATAGTAACAAAGTGCACCTGGCATGTAAGAAAATGATTCACTAGCAACAATGAAATGATGCTTCATGAGAAATGCACTTAATTTCTTAAAATTTATAAAGGTGTTTAAAGAGCCAAACTTAATACTGACTTAAGAACCTTGAAGGCTTAGGAGAAAGATGGCCCCTTCTGTTAGTTACCTACTGTCATAATCCACATTACTTTTTTGATTATGATTTCGTCATAATGTCTTCCGTTTGATAAGTTTGTTGTCACACTCCCAGACACAATAGATACAAGAATACTGACCTGGACAGCATTCTTGATCCCTGCATGACATAGTCTGCAGAGTCTGTGAAGCATCTTTGCAGCGTCCTATGCCATAACATGCTCTCCATCTGATTTTTACACCTTCACGACAGGATACAGAACAGGCACCCCAAGGGGACCAAGGTCCCCACTGAGCCTTCCTATTAAAAATCAACAAAGAAAAAATGACCTGTTACAAACATGTACAACAAAAGAGTTAATTAATGTATCAGCTGCTATATAGGCCTTAAATTCAGTGCAATTTATTTGGCCTTGTTTGGTAAGTACAGTGCCTATAAAAAGCATTTACTCCTTTGGAAGTTTTCTCCTTCGAAGAGATCTGTATTCACCTTGACATTAAAAAGACTTTATGTATTGATCAGTTTTCAAAATGCCAAATTACATGCACTGTTATTCAGTGTTGTGTAACAATGTTGTCTAAAAGCCAAATTAAGTGAATTTGTATTCAATGTTGTATAAATGATTTGGATAATCATATAAGTAACAAGCTATTTAAGTTTGCCAATGATACCAAGATAGGTGGATTGGCAGATAATCTGGAATCATTACAGAAGAACTTGGACAGCATATAGGCTTGGGCAGATTTGTGGCAAATGACATTTTATGCCAGTAAATGTAAATTATTACATGTAGGAGAAAAGGTTTAGGTTTAAATACACATTGGGAGGAGTCATACTGAATTCAACAGTATCAACCTCCAGACAGTGTTCTGAAGTCATTAAGAAAGCTAAAGAATGTTACGTTAAATTTTCATTAAAATGTGAAAACTTTCAAGCGATGAATACTTTTTATGGGCACAGTAAATCAAAGGTATTGCAAGAATTTAAAGAAAAATATTGGCACAAGCTGAACTTTCAAACTATGTTTGTTGTCTCTTATTTATTTATTTTTTCTGAGGCTGAAGATTCCAAACTTCCAAACTTTTATATTCTATAGTTTATCGACATTCTGAATCCAAAAATTGTAGTTAAATAGTAAGTAACACAGTAAGGAAAATAAACACTGAAAAGATATCCATTTCATCATGCAAAAGGAACAATTAATAATCTGCTCTGAAGTCAGAAGCACTTTAAACCAGAGTACTAAACATTACACCAGATTACATTTTACAAAGCCAATGAGTACAATGTTATAAGTCCTGAAAACAGGCCACATTCATCTTTTTCTTTCTTTAACCTTTTGCACCTTTCATTACATGACTGCGGCATAACTAAGGTGGCCAAGCAACAGACTCAGATTGGCTGGGCCCAGAGAAAAAAATAAAAGATGGGATAATGGGTGAAGCCAAGGTCCTCATTCTGTCACGTTTCTTGAATTATTTACTTCCTAGAAGACTGAACCTGTGGAAAGTTTTCCAGTTAGTAAGAGAGTCCCAGGAAGGACAAAATAGAACAATCCTGGCCTGGAGCAGAGAAGAAGAGAGGAAAATTCTCCAAAAGAAATAGTGTTTCTACATTTAAGTAATGCAAATCAGGTACCATCAGGGGGCAGAACTAAAGGTTGGGCAGGTAACCCCTATGCAACTTATTCAACAACACCAGAAGTAATAGTAATTACAAAGTGCTGACATATACAACAATGTCATACTGGTTGGTGCCTCATGGCCCCAGGGTTCTGAGTTTGAATCTAGCTGCAGACACTGCAATTTCTTTCTACAAACATTACTACTTACAAAGCAGCACCACATTTTCCACAATAAGTAGCCTGTACTCAGTGTTCCGTGTGGAAGAAAAATTAGATTTAGGAGTCACATAATCATTTAGATCCTGCGGTGGGTTGGCACCCTGCCCAGGATTGGTTCCTGCCTTGTGCCCTGTGTTGGCTGGGATTGGCTCCAGCAGACCCCCGTGACCCTGTGTTCGGATTCAGCGGGTTGGAAAATGGATGGATGGATAATCATTTAGGATAAAGTATTTTGATATGTTTTGATATGTTTTCCATATTAAAATACAACATTCATTCTTAAACAAATAGCATAAAGGGTTATTAAATGTCAGAAACCTGTTCATGGATATCAGTAAACTAGATCGATGTCAAATGAACAACAAAGACAAACATGTTGTACACAAGGTGAACTGAAAGATAACTAAGAGATGACTAACAAGTCAGCATGTGTCCTGTGAACAATCAGAATGGACAGTTGTTACATACACATATATTTCAAGGGTGGTGGCTCAACCCATAAATAAATGGTGATAAATGGGGAGGGTTATGTCAGGAAGGGCATCCGGTGTAAAATTTTGCCAGATCAACATGCGGACAAAAAGACAGATTTCCATACTGTATCGGTCGAGCCCCGGGTTAATAATGACCGTCACCAGTACTGTTAGCCAACAGGATGCTGGCAGAAATTGGGCTACTGTTGGCCCAAAGAAGGAGGAGAAGAAGAGGGGGAGACGTGTCTGGTGGAAAGAGAAGGAAGGTAAAGAGAGTGGAACTGAGGGTAGGAACTTTGAATGTTGGCAGTATGACTGGTAAGTGGAGAGAGTTAGCCAATATAATGGAGAGAAGGAAGGTTGATATATTGTGTGTGCAAGAGACTAAATGGAAAGGAAGTAAGGCCAGGTGGATCAGAGGTGGATTCAAGTTGTTCTATCATGGTGTGGATGGGAGGAGAAATGGGGCAGGAGTTATTCTGAAGGAACAGTATGTCAAGAGTGTTTTGGAAGTGAAAAGTGTGTCAGACAGATTAATGATTGTCAAGCTGGAAATTGGAGGTGTGATAATGAATGTTGTTAGTGCATATGCCCTGCAAGTTGGGTGTGTGATGGGTGAGAAAGAAGATTTCTGGAGTGAGTTGGATGAAGTGATGGACAGTGTGCCCAAAGGACAGAAACTGGTGATTGGAGTGGTTTACTATGGTCATGTTGGTGAAGGGAACAGAGGAGATGAGGAGGTGATGGGTAGGTATAGTGTCAAGGAGAGGAATGAAGGAGGTCAGATGATAGTGGATTTTGTGAAAAGGATGGGCATGGCGGTGGTGAATACATATTTTAAGAAGAGAGAGGAACTTACGGTGACGTACGAGAGTGGAGGAAGATGAACATAGGTAGATTATATCCTATGCAGAAGAGTCAATCTGAAGGAGACCAAAGACTGCAAAGCAGAGGCAGGGAAAAGTGTAGCTAGACAGCACAGGATGGTGGTCTGTAGGATGACATTGGAGATCAAGAAGAGGTAGAGAGTGAGGGCAGAACCAAGGCTAAAATGGTATAAGTTGAAAAAGGAAGACTGCAAGGTTGAGTTTAGGGAGGAGGTAAAACGGGCACTTGGTGGCAGTGAAGAGTTACCAGACAGTTGGGCAACTACAGCAGAAGTAGTAAGGATGACCGCAAGAATGGTGATTGGCATGACATCTGGACAGTGATAGGAGGAAAAGGAAACCTGGTGGTGGAATGGGGAAGTACAGGAGAGTATACAGAGGAAAAGGATGGCGAAGAAGAAGTAGGATAGTCAGAAATTAGACAAGAGTACAAGGAGATAAGGTGTAAGGTGAAGAGAGAGGTGGTGAAGGCTAAAGAAAAGGTGTATGATGAGTTATATGAGAAGTTAGAGACTAAGGTGGGAGAAAAGGACCTGTACTGATTGGCTAGACAGAGGGACCGAGCTGGGAAAGATGTGCTCCAGGTTTGGGTGATAAAGGATAAAGATGGAAACGTACTCACAAGCGAGGAATGTGTGTAGTGAAGATGGAAAGAGTACTCTGAGAGGCTGATGAATGAAGAGAATGAGAGATAAAGAAGGTTGGATGATGTGGAGATAGTGAATCAGGAGGTGCAACGGATTAGCAAGGAGGAATTAAGGACAGCTAAAAAGAAAATGAAGAATGGAAAGGCTGTTGGTCCAGATGACATATCTGTGGAAGCATGGAGATGTTTAGGAGAGATGGCAGTTGAGTTTTCAACCAGATTGTTTAATGGAATCTTGGAAAGTGAGAGAGAGTGGAGAAGAAGTGTACTGGTGCCGATTTTTAAGAATAAAGGGGATGTGCAGAGCTGTAGTAACTACAGGGGGTTAAAACTGATGAGCCACAGCATGAAGTTTTGGGAAAGAGTAGTGGAAGCTAGATTAAGAAGGGAGGTGATGATTAGTGAGCAGCATGGTTTCATGCCACGAAAGAGCACCACAGATGCAATGTTTGCTCTTAGGGAGTTGCTGGAGAAGTATAGAGAAGGCCAGAAGGAGCTGCATAGTGTCTTTGTGGACCTGGAGAGAGTATATGGCAGGGTGCCCCAAGAGGAGGTGTGGTATTGTATGAGGAAGTCAGGAGTGGCAGAGAAGTATGTAAGAGTTGTACAGGATATGTATGAGGGAAGTGTGACAGTGGTAAAAACTGCAGGAGGAGTGATGGATGCATTCAACGTGGAGGTGGGATTACATCAGAGTCCATTCTTATTTGCAATGGTGATGGACCTCTGTCCTCCGACCACTCTCATAATACTCTAACAAACTGCTTTGATAGATGCTCCCTCCTCAGTTTGGTGTTGTAGTTGAAATGATGCAGATGGACAAGATTTTCTCCTGCCTGATTACAGGTTTTATTGATTTGTTTGTTTCTTTAATTAAGATGTCAGTTTCTACCACATCCACCATGCTGTGGGTTTGCTGATGAGCTATACGATGTTGTTCCACAACGACCGCCTAAGAGTTACTTATGAATGTCAACAGCCAAGCATGAAATACCCTGTTGCCATCTACGAACAAAACTACATTTTTCCCCTCTTTCTTTACTTTACCAAAATATCTATAAATAGACCTTTTATGTTCAGCATAGATGAACCTGTTTGTTCCTTTTGTAAGTATCCACTAAATGAAATTCCAACACATTCCCCACATGCTGCTGGGAAAACAGTTCTGCAGGCTTTCTGGCAAATGTGAATTGTGAACACTTGACAATAATGGCAAGGCAATGTCTTGAATATGATCATACATATTGTAGCGTGAGGCCAGGGCCCTTGCCCGGCCAGGATACCTCCATGCTGGGAGAACTGGGGGAGCAAGCATGGCCAGAGCATTCCCTCCTCCGGGACGCTAGATGGGACCCATCCTGGGTTGCAGCGGTGCCTCTGACTCCCGCAGGGCTTCATGGGAGTTGGAGTGTGGTGCATCCCTGTTGGGATCTGCAGCCCATGCTAGGGGGTGCTGCAGAAGCAGCTGCTGAGCACTTATGGGTAGTTCTTCCGCCACACCCGGAAGTGCTGCTGGAAATGAGTAATCAAGCACCTGGAGCACTTCTGGGTGCCTTATAAAAGGAGTCAGCAGCCACTACTCGGGGAGCCAGAGTTGGAAGGAGAAAGATGAAACTTGACCAGAGGAGTGGAAGAGAAGGATAAGAGTGAAGGGAGAGAATATTGTGTTTGTGCTGTGCTTGTGCTGGGACTGTGTTGAGCTTTTGGGAATGGGCAAGGCGTTGCCCACAGGGTAAAAGAAAATAAAAATCAGTGTGTTCCTTGAACTTGTGTCCCACGCTTGTCTGTGTTGGATTAAGCTGGCAGTGCCAGCCTGGGTGGTCCACAATATATCCTCATATTTAATAAAGATTTTTTTTGGGAAGAGGCAAACAATTTGGAATGGGGAGCTAAGCACCCTTTAGAGCCAAATGTGGTTCATTAGTGCATTACAAAAAATGTAACAAATAATATGCGGAAAGCAAATTTCTTTGGATAGCACAGTTAACAAACATCCAATAAACATTTTTAAAAGGCCTATGCCACTTTGTTTAAAAAATGGTGATATTTAACTGAGTGTTCTGGGTTTGAATATTTGCACCAAATAAAGTAAAAGACAGTGTAAGGAATTTTCTGTTCGAGTTTGGTGTTGTTTGGTACGTCTTACCTACTGAAGTGTTTTCGTTGTGTTCCATGTATAGTTTACTTTGTGTAAGAAGCCAGGACACAGACAGACACTAAGACAGCCAAGTCCCAAAAGCACACACGTTTATTATTCTCTTCTTTTAGCACACAGCACAATGCACAATTTACCAGTCCACTGACTCGGTCCCTTTCCCTTTCTTCTCCTTTTCTTCTGTCGCCTCCACTCCTTTCCTGCTAGTTCTGCCCTCTTCCACCCGAATCCGGCTCCCTGGATGGAGTGATGTGGCCCCTTTTATGTTGCACCCAGATGTGCTCCAGGTGCTCCCTGATGAACTTCCTGCAGCACTTCCTGGTGTGGCGGAAGTGCTGCATGGGCACCCAGAAGCACTCCAGGTGCATTTGGTTCCTCTTCCAACAGCACTTCCTGGTGTGGCAGAAGTGCTGCCATCCAGGGCTCCGGGATCGTCTTGGCACCCCCTGGCAGTGGCCACGGACCCCAACAGGGTTGAGCTTCCAAACTCCAAATCCGTGGCCCTGATGTAATCCAGGGGGGCTACCCTCTTGCACCCCGGGGAAGATATTGCCCCTTCTCCAGGCATCCCGTGGGGCAAGGTCCACGGTCGTCTGCCACGACATCTATGTCAGTTGTATGGAACCGAGCATTGCTGCTAAAGCTCATAGAAGCAGTGATATTTGCCGTTTCCTGGCAATGTTTAGTTAGCTAGTTTAGTTTAGTTTTTGCTTTGTGCCCTTCCACATCATAACCTATTGTCTATGAGGGAGGAGCAAAAGTTTTACATTCATCAAAAACTTTGATCTCTGGTTTTCAAAGGATCTTGACATTTTAGGGTTCCCTGATACAGAGAACACTGATATCTTGATGATGGGTGTGTGTCTGTGTGATTGTGTGTGTGTATGTGTCTGTGTGTCACAGTTTCTCGAGAATGGTCTAGACATAAAACAGATGGACGGAAAAATACCAAACTCAAAACTTAAGCCTGTTATGAGATGACTATGTGATGATTAGTTTTTAAGACAAATCATGCAAGAGAAAGAGGCACTCTAGAGCAGGGGTCAGCAACCTATGGCACGCGTGCCACACTTGGCACGCCAAGCAATTTCAAATGGCACGCAGACTCTTCACGTTTCCTGTATAAAGTTGATTATAAATCGATTAGCGGGGTTTCCTCGCTCATTTCGGCACTTGGGCGTAGCAGGGTACCAGCCACAGACTTATCCAGACTTGTTGTAACAGCAGTCTAAGTAGGTCAGGGGAACAGTCTATATGCGAAATCTCAGAAACTAACGACAGTAACGCCAACTAGCGAGATCAAAATTCTATTACATAAAAAATTGTGGCGCATTTGCTTTAAAACCTGTTGTGTGTATATCTGGATTTTGTTGTATACAAGCACAGATATAATTTTTCAGGTGATATTTTAACGATACCCACTATAGAACAACGTTGGTTTTTGCATTTTATAAATGTTTTCTAATATGAACATTGGTTACGACTTTCCGGTCACGTGCTGCAAATATGCAGATCTAGATCTACAAAGGCCGGATGCCGGTAGTTGAATAATATATATGGTTCATATTGATTAATCTAAATATATCCATTGTATAAAAAAACTGAGATGGTCATATTTTTATTAGTTCCTAGATCTACTTAGAAAAAACGTCAATATAATTAAGGCCCACGCTTCTAAACAAGCTGTGTACAGCGATCGGCATTGTAGTGTCATTATGACTAGTTATAGCTGACAGTTTACTGACGGTTTTCCTCTCATATGCACGTATGTAGATCTATAATTCTGCGTTTACACGGACAAATTTATGTGTGTATTTATGTATTTAATATCTGAAAATCTGAATGACTCGGTAATTTAAATAAATATGCATGTGAACCGGATGTGTTTGCTGAGTGTGCTCTTAAACAATTCATAAAAAAATTTTATATCTTTGTAAAGTTTTTTGTTGCTTATAAGTAGTGGTTTATATGTAAATATTGGTATTGATATTTGCTGATTTATTTATATTTCCAGAAGATCATTTTTGTTAAATATGGCTGCAAAGAAAAGGAAACTTGATCATCGACCATTTCAAGAAAACTGGACAAAAGAATATGGATTTGTTGGACAAAAAGATCGTGCTGTGTGTGCTTTCTGTCGTGAAAGTGTTGTGTGTCGCACATCTAGTGTACAAAGACACTTTCAAACAAAACACCAGTCTAAGTTTAAAACCTCAGAAGAGAAAAGTGAAGCTATCAAAAAAGCTATTTCTGGTTTCGAAAAACAAACTAGTATTTTGAGCAAAGCAGTTGGAATGAAGATTAAAGCTACTGAATGTAGTTATAAAATAGCTGAATGTATTGCTTTGAAAGGGAAACCGTTTACAGACGGAGAAAACATCAAAGAAACTTTTTTAAGCAGTGCTGAAATTTTATTCGGTGATTTACCAAATAAGGAGATTATATTCACTCGTATTAGAGAAATACCAATTTCTGCAAGATCAGTTGAGAGGCGCATAACTGATTTAGCTGAAAATGTAACAACTAAACAAATATCTGGATTAAAACAATCTCAAGTATTTAGTGTTGCGCTTGACGAAAGCACTGATTTAAACGATTTGTCTCGCTTAGCCTTGGTTGCAAGATATCCTGAAAATAATCACATTTATGAAGAGTTGTGTTGCTTATTACCACTTCATAGCACAAACAAAGCAGAAGACATTTTGACTGCATTTATTAGTTATTTTGCTAAACATGACATAGACTTAAACAAGTTATTCTGTGTGACAACCGATGGTGCTGCTGCAATGGTTGGCTAGAAGAAAGGATTTGTAAAACTTCTTGAAAATCATGTTGGCCGCAAACTTTTGAATTTTCATTGTATTATACACCAGGAGAGCCTATGTGCAAAGACCTCATCTCTGAATTTGGTCTTTGTGATGACAACTGTTGTTGAAATAGTCAACTTTATAATTTCTCATTCTTCACTGGTTCACAGGCAGTTCAAGTTTCTTTTACAAGAAATTGAGTGTGAATATGGAGATCTTCTGCTACACAGCAATGTTCGCTGGCTTAGTCGAAGCAAAGTTTTAAATAGATTTGTCAGTTGTCTTGGAGCTATTAAGGTGTTTCTTAATGAAAAAAAGAAACATTTTCCTGAACTGAATGATGAAAACTGGGTGTTAAAGTTGATGTTTCTGACTGACATAAGCACACATTTAAATGAACTTAATCTGAAAGTACAAGGACAGGGACAAACAGTACTTGATCTTTTCAGCTATTGGAAAGCATTTACAATGAAACTAGACATTTTTACCCATGATATCAACATCAAAGCATTCAAGTACTTCCCGAATGTGAAGAATCTCTCAAATCAATTTGAAGTAAATGTAGATGAGCTTCAAGAGTACATTGAAGCACTCAAAGCAGAATTTGATAAACGAAGTAAAGACTTTCACATTCATGGATCCTTATTTTCGTATCTCATTAAGCCTGATATAATTGATTTGGAAACTACCCAGTTGGAACTATTTAGTTGGATGGATATTGATGACTTTGAAATGCAACAGATTGACTTCAGATCTTCAGAATTATGGACATCAAAATTTGTTGAACTACGGAAGTCTCTGGAAAATGAAAATCTAGAAAAGTCTGCAGCTATTCTCAGCTGTTGGACATCCCTTCCGAATTATTAAATCTGTTTGAAGAAAATTGCTTTTGCTCTTCTTTCAGCTTTTGGATCAACCTATTCCTGTGAGCAAATTTTCTCTCACATGAAAGCAGTGCTAAATCCACAGCGTAGTCGCCTAACGCCTGAACATTCAGAAAATTGTGTCAAACTCAAAGTGACAAAGTATGTTGTCGATATTGAGCAACTGGCCAAGACCATGCAAGGGCAAGGTTCCCATTAATAATAAAAAAGTTTTTTTTTAAATCTTTCAAGAAACTCTATTTCTTTTAATGTTGTTTACAACTTTACATATTATTGAATATCACTATATATTAATTAATTAAAATATAAAAATAAAATATATGGTAAAATAAGAATATTGACCTCGACTTGTATAAAATGATATGTGATGTTGGCACTCTGAATAATTTGAAACCTTAAGTTGGCACACAGTTAGCAAAAGGTTGCCGACCCCTGCTCTAGAGGAACCCTCAAATTCCATAATTCTGCATTTAATTGTGAATTCTTCTTGTCATTTGCTATTGTAATGACCAATTTTATAATCAGAAAGATCAGCATCAGAGCAGTAAATAATTACTGAAATGTTATAGAATAGTTTGGGTAACATGGTTCCTAGGGCACAAAGCCTACTGACGCTCACATTCGAATTTTTCAACTGAGTTATTTATGAGTTGTTAAAATTATCATTTTTTTTTTTTTTGCATTTTTTAAGCTGTAAAATTCAGTATAGACATAGCTTTTGGTAGAACAGTGTCTTTTGATTCTCTTTTTTTATTTTTCCTTTCCCTCCACCACTTGATTCTCATTTTGAATCACCATCCATTTTCTCCTTTTCAGCACAGTCACACATCAAATATCTGATTTCATTAAAGTGACTAATTAGACACCTTCTATGATGATGCCCCACCACCTCCTCTTTTGCTTTAAAAGCTCTTTATTTAGATTAATGATTGGGCAGGTTTATAACTGACAGGATTAAAGTATGGTACAGATAGGTGTTCGGCAGCACATTACATTGAAAACTTAGACTTTTCTTCTTATTAGGCATTTTCTTTTCTTGCATATGAAAAAGCCCATCTGTAAGCAGTACCCTGGAATGTGCACCTATGAAACCCATTCAACAGGTCCAATTTAGCATCACAGGATCACCGTACCTGTATATTTTTGGAATTGTGAGAGGAAACTTGTGTGGAAAATGAGAGAACATGCAAACTCCATGTGGGGAGCATTCATGTACTGAGCTCTGGTCTTCTTGTTGCAAGACAGTAGTGCTACCTTTGTGCCATCGTGCTGTCCAATTTGTGATATAATGTGTTTAGTTTTTACCAAATGCGGTGTTGTACTTTGAAACCAAACAAACTGCACTTTGGTCTCATCTGTCCAGATGGCATTGTTCCAGGTGCTTTTTGGTTCATTCATATGCAGCTTTGCAGCTCATGCTGCCAAGTTATTTTTGGAGGAAAGAGTGTTTCTTCTGGCTACCTTTCAATGAAAACCATACTTGTAAAATCTTCTTCAAGTAGTAGAATTAGGTATTAGAACATTTAGATTGTTGGCAATACCCTGTACATCTGTGGATATAGTTATGACTTTAACTTTGGATGAATTTGTAAATATCCATTCCTAAAAACACTAACAACTTTCATTAGTGTTTGCCAGTTTAAAAATAATATTTATTCTGATTGATGAATGTTAAACTTTAGATTGTTTTGTAATGGCTATTTACCCCTTTCAGACTGATGTGGAGCTGCAATCACCAACTAATCAAACATACCAGGCACTAATTTCCTTCTTAACTAATACGGCAATAGTAGCTGTGTAATTAATTTTTTACACATGACTAATGCACATTGAGTTAACTTTATGTTGTTAAAAATAACAAAATAAAATCTAAAAAGTGACCTTTATTCTCCTGAAGTTGTATCTTATTTTATGACTGAGTTAAGGACTAGATGATTGATAGTTATGTGGTCAGTGCCACATACTATGATGCAAAACTCTTAGTTTCTTTGTAGAAACTTGTCTTCAGAGTACTTAATTATTCCATTTACATTAAGCATCAGCACCTTAACATCAGAATGTTGTTATTGAAAGAGGCAGCGATCCGATAACATGATTAGCTGTCACTAAAAATTTAAGTCATAACAGCAAATGGCATAACGCTGCTTGCAAGATAAATAAGTTTTGCTAAGGATGATTTATATTTTATTCTTTTTTAAATAACATTCATTAATATATATATTTTCCTTTATTATACATGTTCACAGTTGCATAATTTATGCTATTGGCAGTTTCAAAACATTCACAATGAATTTGATACTTATAAAATATTAATCTTTTGAAATAACCTAATAGCTAAAATTATACTTTACTTAACTTTCTGCTATTTCACATATTTTTTAGGTTACATTTTAATCATTTTAAAAGATCTAACTGCCCAATCTGCTATGCTAACAACACACCTCAGTTTGATCAGACTGATACATTTATAGTAAGAGGTCATTTAAAGCCTATTTTGTTCTTTACATTAACATACATGTGTAATATTTACCTGCATGAGTTACATTTGCCATCCTGTCCTCTGAAACCATATTTAGGGTTGAGACAGCAGTCAGTCTGTTGTATGTCATACCCAAGAATGTCCTTACATTCTCCTTTATCCTCTAGGAATGTTGTATAACACTCTACCAACTGTGCCACTGTTAAACAAGCATAAAACACTGGCTTAATGCTATAGAATTTTTTTTTGTTAACCTAATTTTTAATTTTACAGAGAAAAAAGGAGAACAACCAGATAAGACAAGTTCAACATTAATAAGAAAATAAAGTCCAATGCTAAAGAAACTGACAAAAGAACACACTGTTGATTTTTAAATGAGCAACCGAGTAATCATAATCAGTATAATGATACACCTATAAGATGCTATTAATGAAATTATTTTGAGGACATATCTACAGGTGAGCAGAAAACAGAATGTTTAATTGTGTATAATGTTACCATTCCAGTACAATAAAAAACTTTAAAAACCTACCTGAAAAGTTACTGCAAAGTAAGATATTCAAAATTATTAGGAGCAACATGTCCAAACAGCAGATGCAACTCAACTTCCCATAAAATGTATTCAATTTACATTCCCATGAGCAGCAATGTTTTCATACACTTGCCAGGCAGTAATTTTGTATCTGCAAAAAAATAAACAGTACCAAGAAATCTTTCTGTCCTCCTCCTCCTCCTCCTCCTCCTCCTCCTCCTCCTCCTCCTCCTCCTCCACATCAGCTTCCAGTAATTTGATAGCCTCTTTATCTCATACTCTTCCCAAAAAAAGCTGGCCACAGACAGACTGTTGTAATAAAATGTTGTGCAAACAAACACATTCCAGTGACTGAGATAAGGATCTCAAAGCTTTTAAGCATGAGAAAGAAAAAAAGGAGGTGGTCACACTTTCAAAAGCTCAGAACTGTGTTTTTTCAAAAAATGTGTCAAAGCAACATTTTTCAGAGCTTCCACAGTATCATACATTATCATAATATACTTAAATTAATACCAGAAGCCAGACTGTAAAAAAAGGAAAAAGAAATAAAGGCTTACTAGACAGCATGGATGGTCCTAAGCCCAGTTGCAAAAGGAGGGATGAGTGCTAAGCCAACAACTAAGCCTGTAAAAAGTCTATTGTTACAGAAACAATAAGTGAAAACCATCATCAGAACCAACTAAAGCTCAGAAGCATTTGACTATCCTATGATGACGGTAGCAGAGGAAACCCAACAAAGTGTCCAATGCCTGATGCAGCCTGATATTTTTAATGTAAAGAACATCACCTAAATCGGAATATGGAATGTATATACTATGCCTATACCAATGTGGCAAATTGGCACAGCTGCTGCGAGAAACTGACAATAATAGACTTGACATCTTGGGTATCAGCAAGATGCGGTGGACAGGAAGTGGGAAGATGATTAGCAAAGGCAAGATGATCCTCTATGCCAGACCTGATGATCAGCATGTACGTGCATCAGCTTGGTATTGAACAAATAAGCAGCAAAAGCTTTGACAAGGTGGAGAAAGATTCCTTCTACAACCAATTGCAAGATACCCTTGCAGAGATACCAAATCATGACGTTGTCCAATTGACTGGAGATATGAATGCACAAATTGGCGATGATCAAGGCACAACTGGTCACGTGATTGGTCCACACGGTTCAGCCAGGGAAATGAACGGTTACTCCTCCTATACAGAGTCAATAAACTGTGCATCAATGCTACTTTATACACAAGGCCATTCACAAGAAAATGTGGAGCTCACTTGACAGCAACACCTGAAATGAGCTACATCTGCATCAGTAAAAGATGGCGATCAGCAATACAAGATGTCTGGGTGCAGAGAGGGACCGATGCTGGATCCAATCATTACCTCCTTAGAGCCATGCTCTGACTTCGACTGTACCGTAAAAGAAACGAACACCCTTGCCTATTTGCAGTGGAAAAGCCGAAAGAGTGGTTCACTGTGCAGCAGTTTCAGCCTGAACTGAGAAATTGGTTTGACACAGTTTAAGACAGCACTCGAAGAAATAACAGTGAAGGTTATTGGACTACAATGAGGCAGCTTGAATGAATGCTGGATCAAGAATAGGACGTAGACCCTGATAGACCAGCGAACCGACAAAGTGAAGAAGGAAGTGTTAGGACGATATCTAGATCTGGATAGACTTGTCAAACGCAGCTGTCACACAGATCTACAGGACTGGTTTGAGAAGAAATGAATTGAAGAGTTGGAATAGCGGCCAGAAACAACAGCAAGATGCTGTACCATATCATCCATGACCTGACTGGAAGTGGAGGCAGTGCTGACAGCCCAACCAAGGACAAACATGGGAAGATCTTACTCAGCAAGGAAGCTCAAGATGCCCATTGGATCGAACATTTCAAGGAAACACTGAACCAACTACCACCCGTGGCGACACATGACTTTGATGCTATACCTCCCATATGCAAGAGCTCCAAGTGGACATGGATGACATCACAGTGGCCGAAGTGTGGGAGGCAGAGAAAGTTTTGAAGAACAACAAGGCACTGGGACAAGACTAAATCACAATGGATATGCTCAAATATGGCAGCAGACACATGGAAGAAGTTTGTTAAAGAGGATGTGCAACAACTGCTGGCAATCAGAGATGGTACCATTTGATTAGTGACAAGGTGTAATAGTCAAACTACCAAAGAAAGATGATACCAAAGATTGTGGGAATTGGCAAGACATTACACTACTGTCAGTCCCTGGGAAGGTTTTTTGCCTCATACTACTACAACGCCTACATGAAGTGGTTGATGTCACACTGTGAAAACAGCTGGCAGGCTTCTGAAAGAGGCCGTTGTGTAGCGAGCAGATCTTCATGCTGAGAAACATTATCGAGCAGAGTATCGAATTTCAGAAGCCAGAACTAATCAGTTTCATCAATTTCAAGAAGGCCTTTGATAGTGTGCACCAGGACCTACTATGGGAGATTAAATGGCACTGCAGCATTCCACAGCAGTTCATTGTTATACTCCAAAACCTGTAACTGAACTCCAGCTGTTGCATTAAGACTGACAAACGATTTATGAACAGTTTCGCTATCAAGAGCAGCGTATGACAAGGGTGCATAATATCACCCTTCCTATTTATCCTTGCAATCGATTTCATCATGAAAATGGTGGCAGTGGGTACACATACACTGTATCCGGAAAGTATTCACAGTGCATCACTTTTTCCACATTTTGTTATGTTACAGCCTTATTACAAAATGGATTAAATTCATTTTTTTCCTCAGAATTCTACACACAACACCCCATAATGACAACATGAAAAAAGTTTACTTGAGGTTTTTGCAAATTTATTAAAAATAAAAAAATTGAGAAAGCCCATGTACATAAGTATTCATAGCCTTTGCCATGAAGGTCAAAATTGAGCTCAAGTGCATCCTGTTTCCCCTGATCATCCTTGAGATGTTTTCTGCAGCTTAATTGGAGTCCACCTGTGTAAATTCAGTTGATTGGACATGATTTGGAAAGGCACACACCTGTCTATATAAGGTCCCACAGTTGACAGTTCATATCAGAGCACACACCAAGCATGAAGTCAAAGGAATTGTCTGTAGACCTCCGAGACAGGATTGTCTCGAGGCACAAATCTGTGGAAGGTTACAGAAAAATTTCTGCTGCTTTGAAGGTCCCAATGAGCACAGTGGTCTCCATCATCCGTAAGTGGAAGAAGTTCGAAACCACCAGGACTCTTCCTAGAGCTGGCCGGCCATCTAAACTGAGCGATCGGGGGGAGAAGGGCCTTAGTCAGGGAGGTGACCAAGAACCCGATGGTCACTCTGTTAGAGCTCCAGAGGTCCTCTGTGGAGAGAGGAGAACCTTCCAGAAGGACAACCATCTCTGGAGCAATCCACCAATCAGGCCTGTATGGTAGAGTGGCCAGACGGAAGCCACTCCTTAGTAAAAGGCACATGGCAGCCCGCCTGGAGTTTGCCAAAAGGCACCTGAAGGACTCTCAGACCATGAGAAAGAAAATTCTCTGGTCAGATGAGACAAAGATTGAACTCTTTGGTGTGAATGCGAGGCATCACGTTTGGAGGAAACCAGGCACCGCTCATCACCAGGCCAATACCATCCCTACAGTGAAGCATGGTGGTGGCAGCATCATGCTGTGGGGATGTTTTTCAGCGGCAGGGACTGGGAGACTAGTCAGGATAAAGGGAAAGATGACTGAAGCAATGTACAGAGACATCCTGGATAAAAACCTGCTCCAGAGCGCTCTTGACCTCAGACTGGAGCGACAGTTCATCTTTCAGTAGGACAACAACCCTAAGCACACAGCCAAGATATCAAAGGAGTGGCTTCAGGACAACTCTGTGAATGTCCTTGAGTGGCCCAGCCAGCGCCCAGACTTGAATCCGATTGAACATCTCTGGAGAGATCTTAAAATGGCTGTGCACCGATGCTTCCCATCCAACCTGATGGAGCTTGAGAGGTGCTGCAAAGAGGAATGGGCGAAACTGGCCAAGGATAGGTGTGCCAAGCTTGTGGCATCATATTCAAAAAGACTTGAGGCTGTAATTGCTGCCAAAGGTGCATCGACAAAGTATTGAGCAAAGGCTGTGAATACTTGTGTACATGTGATTTCTCAGTTTTTTTATATTTAATAAATTTGCAAAAATCTCAAGTAAACGTTTTTCACGTTGTCATTATGGGGTGTTGTGTGTAGAATTCTGTGGAAAAAAATGAATTTAATCCATGTTGGAATAAGGCTGTAACATAACAAAATGTGGAAAAAGTGAATACTGTGAATACTTTCCGGATGCACTGTACATGTATCCAATAGAAAGACAGACGAGGATCACTGACCTGGACTTCAGAGATGATGTGGCGCTACTGGCAGAGACCCGACCAGCCCTTCAAAATGTGATCATCCGGCTTGAACATGAACTGGGATGGGTTGGCTTATGGATCAATGTGGATATGACAAAAGTCACGGGGGATCAGTCAGAGTACAAAGCTATGCATCAGTGTCATGCAAAAACCAGCTGGAAGAGAACAAATTCACCTATTTGGGAAGCATCATCGCGAGGGACAATGGCATGGACAGAGATATAAGGTGCAGAATTGGAAAGGCGGCAATAGTTTTGGTCAACAACATCGATCAACAAGGCCATGAAACTGTGCCTCTATAGCAGTATCATGGTCCCAACTGCCATATACACCAGTGAGACCAGGAGAATGATGAGGGGCGTAGCCCAGAAGCTCCATGTCTTTCACCAGCAGTGTATTACCTACAAAGTGGTTTACAGAAACTGGAAGACATTGTCACTGCTCACTGCATATGTCTAGCAGGCCATGTGTTATATCTGTCCAATCACCGAATCCCAAAGACAGCGACTGATTGGAAACCAAAGAACGGTAAACAGAAGTAAGGGTGCCCATTGAAGACTTGGCAGGTGACTTTTCAAGAAGATCTTGCAGCCGTTGACATAGAATGAAACGACACTGTAGCTGTGGCTTGGGACCAGACCCAATGGAAAAAACACTTATTTCGCAATGCACTGCACGGTGCAGGAGGAATTAAGTTTAAATAAAGTAAGTAGACAGCATGTCTTGAAGGTGTTAAAAAGAAATAAAAGCTCGTTATTTGGCCCCCTATGAATAATATTCTACATTAACTGATGAAAATACAGTCTTTGTTTGACTACTAAGAATTTAAATAATATTTAAATTGTCTTATTATTCCCAACACTAATGATATAATTTTTTTATGTTAAACTAGACAACATAAGGCTACAAACTGGAAATTCTGCTATCAAAGTTTTAATCCGAAAAACTATAATTTCTCTAATACACTGCACTCAGTTTTAATATCCTCGTCAGTTTTTTTATGGTTAAGTAATGTCACATAAAAAGTATCTATTGTTAGACATCCATTGAGGAAATCAGAGTTACAAGTAAATTTCAAACATATTTTATTTCTAAAGCATCTGGAAAAAAAATCACAGCCTTACTTAATCTTACCTTAATGCTACAGTGCAAAAAATGAGAAATGTTTCAGATGCCTTTGCATTATCACAGTATAGAAACAAGCCTTAGGTTATATTATCAATGACCTACTGTCATCCAGTAGAAGAAATGTTACAACTCAATGCTATTGGATTTATGAGCATCTTTTGTTCACAATGTCATTCTGTCACGCAGATTCAGAATTATGCTGGACTGGCACTGTTCTCGCATGACTTGTTTAATACTTACCAGTATGAACAAAAACCCAATGACAGAACTCCATTACTGTGGTCTGCAGTTACATTTGTTGTCCATTAGGGCTTAATTCTGGTACCATTACCATTTTCTGTCTATGCACTACCACACTACCACTACAAAATATAGTTTCAAAATGAACTATCTACTTGTGTTTCTCTAACTATGATTTCAATTGCCTGTCTGAGTTAAAATATTGGATGAGCGATAACTTAACATCTTTTGAAAAAAAAAATGAAATTCATTAAATGGTGAAAATCTTGTGAACATAACAAGAAGCTCTATGTTATTTTTGCTGAATCAACACACAACCTCTGAACTTCTTTGAGAAATTGTTCACAGAGCTGTTAGTTAGAATAAAATATTTCATATTAAAATTTTATATTTCTTTGAATGTATTCAAATTTATGTAAGAATTTACCAACCAAAAATTCTGTGTCCCTGTATCTTCTAATTTCTATTTAAGACATTATTGTATTTTTCTTTATTTGCATGCAGATTTTGATACATGCTTTTTGTGGGAGAAAATATAGGATTTTAAAATTATTGAGCACTTACAATTGTATTCTTGTTTGAAAGATGTGTCAGAACTGAAGATCTTGGGAAAATATAGTTAAGTTTCTTTTAAAAACATGCTGCTTTGCAAACAGATGCTCACAGACCTCTTCCCGAATATACACATCTATTCTTTGAACTGTCAGCTATAAACTGTTTTCACTTACCCTTGAGAATAACTGTACTGTAAAGTGTTTTGTGCTTCCTACTTGCAAAGTTAACAAATGACAGAGAACAAATTTGACATCTCTGATGATAACATAAACACACACACACACACACACACAATTATTTTGTGTTGCCTCTTTGCTAAATAATAATTGTGAACAACACAGTGGTCATTACAATGCAGCTGTAGAAACAATTGTTCAATTTATGAATGACATAAATACAATAGTTCCCTGGCATAAATAAAAAAGAAAAAACTTCCTGTAACCTCAAATTGTAGCAGGTTCAATAATAGCTGCATGGACCCACCATTACAGTTATCTAGCCTTTGCCACAGCATGGGAGAAGCAACTGTGTAAAACACATATGACCTGCTAGTATGCCAGCAGATTTGGCAGTGTGTTGTATTTTTTTTTTTTGTGCATATTTTCTGCAACCCACTTTGTGTGAAAAGCAGTGTAAAAGACAATCTTAGAAAGTTAATTCCTTAAGTTAAACTCATATTAGTACTTGCTTAATTTTGAATAGAATATAATTTTCTTTCATAGCTATAGGTTACACCCCTGTGGTTAATGTGAAATAGAACCTTCTTGGCTATATCATTAATACAATGTGTTAATTGAGTCAGTTTGGAATTAGTCTCATTGTTAACATGGACTGATAGACCCATTTGCAGCTTGTAAATGGGTAGGCATGCAGTTTTCTGACCGTTTAGAAATGGTTCAACTGTATGAGCAAACTTTGAGAAATAAAGCAGATAAAGCCATAAACTGAATTTTCTTTAAACAAGGACATTTTTCTTTACTTTGCAATACCAACTTTTTCTCTATTTTTGTGTGAACTGTTTTACTTTTAATTTTCTCTAAAGACTTTCAAAAAACAAAGATACTTTGTCTGTGGTATCATTTCAACATGTCACACTATTGCCAGAATCCCATGAAGCAAACTAAAGCTGCAGAACTTTGGTAATTTTGGGTAAATGCAACTACAAGCAGAATAAGACACCTGACACAAAGTAATCACTTATTTGCTTCTTTTCTGATCAATCTGTTTTGCATGTAGATATGATATTTGCCTTAGTGAAGTGTACTTAAATACAAAATAATGCTTTAGATATGCCTATTGTCAAAAGGTCTGATATTAAATACCTGAACACCAGTCAGCTCCTTCAGTTTAAAGTGAGAAAAAATGGACCATACTGCATTTCAAGTAAATGTAGTCGTTCACAATCTCATGGAATACCGAATGTGATAGCCCTAGATGGTAAAAGCAAAAGTCAGTCCAGTATACCAGAAACATTATTTATGTTTTCCTTCTGTTCACATAAGTTCCCAGAGCACACAATTTCCACAGCCATCCACACAGCAGTAACCTATTTTGACAAAAAGAACACATACTGTAAATGTTAATAATGTCTATAAACTTTCATTTGATATTCAACATCAACATCCTATTAAAGCTTGTCAAAATGCTTGTGGTCCTTGAAGTAAACACCAACTGTCAATATTAGTGAGCACACTTCTAACATTCTCATGATTGTTGATAATACAACAATACATCTGTCAACCTTTTCATAAACAAACGAGCTAGAGGTGGTCATGCTTATGCTGACAATAATAGGGTTATGGGTCCAAATCACTGAAACTGTGTCATGGTCAATTAAACCATATAATAGCAACTATACTAAAGCAGACAGCTCAGGAAGTTCAACCTGCCTCAAGAGCTGCTCATCCAATTTTACTCTGCAGTAATCCAGTCTGTTCTCTGTTCATCTATCACAGTCTGGTTTGGCTCAGCCACAAAACAGGACAGGAACAGACTTCAACGGACAGTCAGGATTGCAGAAAAAATCATTGGTGTTGATCTGCCCTCCATTCAAGACTTATACAGATCTCGAGTCAGGAAACAGGCAGAAAACACCATTGCAGACTCATCACACCCTGGTTACAACCTTTTTCAAATTCTTCCCTCTGGTAGGCGTTACAGAGCACTGTACGCCAAAACTACCAGACATGTGAACAGTTTCTTTCCTCAGGCCATCACTCTCATGAACACTTAAGTCAATCTCACAGCATCAGGGACAATACTAGGTAAAACCGGAGTCCAATTCCTTGTATGTGTACATATACTTGGCCAATAAAGCTGATTCTGATTCTAATTCTGTAAGGCAGCATTATCTGGGGAAAGCATACTGAATAATGAAAGACAAATTTCATATTCTGTTAACTTATAAAGTACCTGAAAAAATGAATAACCTTGTATAGTCTAACTATAATCAGTACAACCTAGTAGGACTGTTTCATGCTTTATTTTTAACCAGTCACATATACAGAAATAGTAATAACTCATGTTATAAATAACATGCTAATATTTTCCAACAGAGGAAGTAATTTAAATATTAAGGTCTAATTTTTAACCTCAGTTTTCTAATACATATTTTTTGAAAATCACATTACTCTTCTTTCTTGGTTTAGTTAATATTAATGACATTTAATTCTGTATATACTGTGAGTTTTCTTTAGTTCTAACATTTGGCCTAATCTAAATGTTGCCATTAGAGAAGGATGATCTTAGTCCCAACAGACAACTTTTTTAATTTGATACATCCCCTAATCCTAATGGCTCTCTTTGTACTGTAGCAGATATGAGTGTAGTCCACCTCTCGAACCCTCAGGTACCACTCTTCGGACCAGGTGAAAGTATAATAATTCTTTATTTTATAATTATACTGTGCACAAAGCACCCTCCACTCCACACTCATTAAACACAATACTCTTCTATAAACAATACTCCTCCTCTCCCAGACACGTCGCCACCCTACCTCCCAGCTCAGCTCAATGTTCTGGGCTTCCCAGAGTCCTTTTATATCCCCGGACCCGGAAGTGGCTCCAAGCCAAACCCACAAGTCCGTTTTCCTTCCGGGTCAGGGCAAAGTCCTTTTCTTCATCCCGGGAGCACATCGCTTCTTCCAGTCACGTGACTGGGATGCACTCCTGGGTTATAGGGCATGCCAGCGCCTACTAGCCCCCCCTACAGCGACTCCTGGTGGCCCCCAAGGTATCCAGCAGGGCTGTGTCAAAACACTACACAGTCCATGAGGCCCTGCTGGAACTCGGGGCGCAAATATGCTGTCCGGAGGGCTCCTCCTAGCGACCTGGGGTTGACGACCGGAGTCCATAGCCGGTCGTCCGTCACAGTACTAAGAGCCCAATATATAGCACTCAGTCCCTGGGCCAAGTACAAGCACTCCTGCACCTCCTCCTGATACTTATGTACTTATGTCTCTCAGTCAGAACAGAGCAGCTTATGCATAATTTTGATTTAAATCCAAATCCACTGTTGTAGGCAGTGCTGAACTAATGCAGCTATTTGGCAAAGGTCCTAATGCATTTAACCATTGCTGGTATCATACTTGGTCATGGCTAGAGTATTCCGTAAAGCTTGATGCATGTTTTTGCTTCCCCTGTCAAAAATTTATAGCCACAAATAAGAAAAATGTTGTGTTCAAAAGCAAGGTTATACTATTTGGAAAACTATACTGGGGAAGGGCAAGAGATTGCACAAGCAAGTAACTAGCCACTGCCATGTGCAAGATTCATTGTTGTGGGAAGAAATGGGAAAGTGACAAACTAGTTAAACCATAGGCCATTGAAATATTCTTGGTGCTTTTACCTTGTGTCCTTCATGTCTGTCTGTTGGGTTTAAAGGGGCAACAGTGCCACCTAGCATTCACAGAGCCAACACTGAAGAAAGTACTGAAAATACAATGGTCCAGTCACTATGATTTAACAAGGTGTGTGATTGAAAATCAAAATGATATTTTTAATGTTCTTCCCAAGATTTCTGAAAATAGTGCATTAGAAATGGATATACTGTATGTTCTTAGTACAGCTGCATAAACATAATTTTTTTGGAAATTTGTGCATTCCTTGTCAGAGAGGCCGCTAACTCTGCCCTGCAATATCACTCAGTAGATCCTTACAATGCTGTGGAGGTTATCAGTCTAACTTTGTAAGATATATGGGAAGATAATTCAAGGAACCACTTTGAAAAACTAGAAATCTCACATGCAGCATAGAGACAGAGAACAATCAGCAAACAGCAAACTTCTACAGAGGAGGGGACACTGGCGCACGCATGCTGCTGCCGCTCCTCCCTGTTAACAACACTTTCGTAAATTTCGCCTTAATCCTGCACTTTTTTACACTTGTTTTATTTCTTTATTGCACGTACAGTTCATGGATGCAGCTGACTCGAATTGTATGGATATGGATTAATTTTTACGGACTCTACCTTGACTGGGAACAACTGAATATGTGGATCACGGGACAAGACCTGTGAACATTTCTTTGTACCTGGCGACCTAGGAGCCTGGGATGATCTGTATCCTTGATTATAGTTGCTATGCTGGTCTGCTCTCGATTCATTTTATTGTGCTTTATGACTAAGTAATACCCAGCGTTACTTGTTTATGGCTGTATGTTGGAACCTCCAAATCCTGCCACCTCCTCCTGCTATGCTTTCTGCTGCTTTGCTATCGCCGCTCATCTGCTCCACCGCAACCGCCCATCTCACCGGCTTCGCTGTGCTGTGCTGCTTCTCCACTGCTATCAGATAAGTATTGCTCAGTATCATGCTAAAATACTCTCACAGCAAACTCCTTCATATTAAACAGTTTGTCCAGAGCAAATGGTCTGACTGGAATATCCTAAAAGACAACGGTATTTCGCGGCGCACAAAATATGTACATCATGGGTCAGGTCACCACCACCGCCGGGCTGCGAATGAAAAGATCACAGGCAGCATTTGCTCAGGAATATGCCGTCCTACTCATGGCCCTGGAAATAGAAGTGTCAGTGTGCCAAATTTGCAGTATGTGAAAATAAACTCCAGCCACGGCTCTGTGCAAAAAGAAGCCTCATTAACTAATATTGCATTGTTTAATTTGAAATCTCTTAATGGCAAAGCATTGGTGCTGTCAGAATTCATCATTGACACCAAACTTGATATGCTGTGTTTAACGGAGACTTGGAAAAAAACGAATTAATTTACGTCTCTCACGGAGGCGAAACCACCTGGCTACACTTTCCTCACAGAGCCTCGTAGCTCAAGACAAGGTGGAGGACTTGCAGTAATTGTCGGAGTCGAGTTAAATATCAAAAGAATCTCAATTAATTGTCTATTGTCTTTCGAATGTCTGGCTCTTAAACTAATAATGGAATCAGGTCCTGTCTTACTCATTGTTCTTTATCATCCTCCAAAATACAATGCATCCTTCTAATCTGATCTGACTGAACTATTAACCCACTTAAGTTCCTTTTACCAGAGAGTCATTCTTCTTGGTGATTTCAACATCCATATTGACATTCCCACATCGAAACTGAGAAATGAATTCCTATCCTTAATGGACTGTTTTGACTTGACACAACATGTTGATTTTCCCCACAACATGTTGATTTTCCCACCCACTCTGGTGGTTTTATATTGGATCTGATCTGCACATCTGGACTATCTGTTGCCAGCACTTACAGCACTGATTTGGGACTCTCTGACCATAAAGCAGTGCTTTTCACTGTCTCATTACCTCTCCCTCCTCTTACCTGTAAACGACAATTTTTTTTTCCGAAACCTTAAAATATCCGTCCCTCTATCCTTTCTGGATCCATTTCTGGTCTTTTACTGTCTTCACCTATTGCATCAACACTAGATAGTCCTGTTGACCACTATAATACAGCCCTTCATTCAGCATTAGATAAAACAGCTGCTTTAAAACATAAGGAGGTTTCCTTTAAGCGTTCAGCTCCTTGGTATAATTCAGAATTGCGATCTATGAAAGCAGCTGGCTGACGCCTTGAGAGAATTCATGTAAGTCTGGCCTCACCGTGCACACCCAGGCTTTCTCTGACCACCAAAGAGCCTACAGAGAAGCACTAACTGCTGCCAAGAACACCCATTATAGCAGAATAATAGAAAATAGCCATGATAACCCAAGGGTTTTGTTCTCTGTAGTTAATAAACTACTCCAGCCTGCATCTGGCCCACCTACCTCTTCTGCTGAAGTCTGTGAGAAATTCCTCCACTTTTTCTGTAACAAAATTAAAGATCTAAATAATTCAACTAACATAAATATATCATCTGTTTATATCTTTCCCTGTTTTCCCTTTCCATCCAGCTCCTTCTCTAAGTTCTCACCAGTCACAGCTGCTTTTGTTAATGACCTGTTTTGTAAGATGAGGCCGACTACTTGTGTACTGGACCCCATCCCCAGCACACTATTTAAATCCTGCCTTCATGCCATAATCCCGACTATTACAACAATAATAAACTCATCCCTTTACACTGGCTTTGTGCCGCTCACTTTTAAAACCACTTCTGTAACCCCAATGTTAAAAAAGTCTGGTCTTGATGCTGATAATCTTAACAATTTTTGGCCTATTTCCCACTTACCTTTTCTGTCAAAGGTTCTTGAGCATGTTGTAGCTTCCCAACTCACCAACTACTTAACTTCTAACAACCTGATGGAACCCTTTCAGTCTGGTTTCAGAGCATAGCACAGCTGTGAAACTGCTCTGCTACGGTTAACCAATGATTTGCTTATGGCAGCAGACTCTGGACAAACCAGCATATTAATTTTGTTAGACCTCAGTGCAGCATTTGACACTGTCAGACATGACATTCTACTGTCCAGAATGGAGAACATGCTGGGTATCTCTGGCACTGCCCTCCAGTGGTTCAAGTCCTATCTGACTGATAGGCAAGAGTTTGTTAGTCTTGGCAACAGCAGGTCCAGCACAGCGCCAGTCATACAAGGAGTTCCTCAGGGCTGTCATCGGTCCTCTACTTTTCTGTATTTATATGCTTCCCCTTGGCCATATTATTCGTAGCTTTGGACTGGGTTATCATTTTTACGCAGATGACACTCAACTCTATTTCAATGTTAAAAGTGGAACTTCATTAGAGCTTTCTCAGCTCACAACTTGCCCCAGTGAAATTGGAAGGAGCAGAACTCTTTAAAATTAAACTGCAACAAAACTGAACTCCTGCAAATTGGGACTAAAGTGCAACTTAATAAAATGAGCTCCTTCCCAGTCAATCTTGGCAGTGATCTCATCAGACCTGCCTCTACTGCAAAGAATCTTGGTGTCATTTTTGATTCCTCCCTTTCTTATTCCGCCCACATAAATCACATTAAGAAACATTCTTACTTTCACCTCCATAACATATCACGTGTTCGCTCCTTCCTCTCCTTTTCTAACGCTGAGAAATTTGTCAATGCTGTTATCACATCCCGCATCGATTATTGTAATTCCCTACTGGCAGGTGCCCCTTCTAATCTTATATCACAGCTCCAGGTTATTCAAAACTCGGCTGCAAGAGTCCTTACATGGACCAGCAGAAGCGAGCACATAACACCCATCCTGCTTCACCTTTACTGACTCCCTGTGTCTTATAGAATTGAATATAAAATTCTACTAATAACCTACAAAGTCTTAAACGACCTTGCACCAAACTACAGTACATCAGTGACCTTCTCCATCACTATGTGCCTGTCCGCCCACTAAGGTCTTCTGATTCTGGTAATCTTGTTGTACCCCACACTAATCTACACTCCATGAGTGTCAGGGCCTTCAGCTGTATAGCACCCAGACTCTGGAATGACCTACCGAAATTAATTAAATCAGTTGACTCCATGAATTCTTTTAAAAAACAACTCAAAACTCATTTATTCAGGAAGGCTTTTAGCTCTACCTGACTTTATCACCCCTCTCTCAGTTTACCTCTGTGTCAAGTTGCTCATGTAACTTGTGTGTGTGTGCTAGACCATCAATTATGTTGTCTGTTAGGCTTTTGTTCTCTGAATTTACTATCTTATTCTTCTTTTTTTATTTATCTGGTTTAGTACAATGCTATATACTGTATATCCTGCCGTTGTTTCTTAAACACTGTGAAGTGCCTTGAGCATGGGAAAGATGCTATATAAATAAAATTTATTATTATTATTATTTATTATTAACAGCTCAAAGACAGTTCTCCAAAATACTCTCACAATTTCTCAGAAGGGTATACATTTTATATACAGTCATTGCTGAACATGGAAACAGGTTGTCAAAGGAAAATCTTGACCTGATGAAAGCAGTAAACTGTATTCTGTCTCAATCTAATTCTTTTCTAGACTGGACCCTTTTGAAACCCCTGCAGATGCTTGCAGGCATAACAGGCTGAAAAATTAAAATCTTGTTGCAAAATGCATGTTGCTCAAGAAATTCACCATAAAGCCAGATCTCTGTACTATGTGCAAATATGACAAATGCTGCAAGAAAGCATTTCCAGTGTTGTATACTCTATATTTTAACTCCTCTGGTGATTAAAATATCCTCAGCATCATGCAAGAGTTTATTTCCAACACTGGCCCATGTTCTAACAACATTCTGTGGCACTATCGTTCACAAGAGAAAAAAGAATTTGGTTATTCTGGTTCATGAGAAGGTAATAACCAATGCTGTAAATATGGACACGTTTTTATCATTTTTGTTCAAAAACATGTACTGATGCTTAAAAATGAAAGAGATCACTGGTCACAAAAGGTCTAATAATAAAAAATTGAAAAAAGTAATTGCAAAAACATTTAACATTTTTACATGTCATATTTAGTAAATTAAAAAAGAAAACTGTTGGGTGATATAGTGATATGTAAAATGCAAAGATCACTGGTCACATAAAGTGAAAAAATGCCAATAAATGATACAATGACATGAAAATTTGCCAAAGGGAAGCAGTCCCCACTCACATAAAAGTCAAGGTAGAAAGTATATAAAGAACTTTGTATTTAACTTACTTCATAGCACATGAAGAGATATTTAAGAAGACAGAACTGTAAAAATCAGCACATGTGTTGTCACAAGAAAGCACCAGGATACAACCATAAAGGGCATGCTCATTGTAACAAGACACACTTGTGACATTTTTGACTGGACACCCCAGACAAGGCCAGCTAATAGAAGCCCTGGATCTGTATCTATAAAACTTTGCTTGGATTTGAGTGTGAAAATGTGCACATGCCAAAAAACAGGGAAATGCATATGCCAAAAAAATCAGATTTATAAAACCTGGGGCCTCATGCATAATGCTGTGCGTAAAATTCACAATAAAACATGGCATACAGACAAAAGCGGAAATGTTCGTATGTACAAAAAAATCCAGAGGTGTTCGCCGAATTTCACGTTCTTCCGCTCCATAAATCCCAGTCAGCGTGAAAAGTAATGCACGTGTACACGCCTGCAACAACTTCCCAACTCGTCCCAGAATTATGCCTCTTTGAATATGCAAATCAATATAAATAGCCCTTAAAGCTTAGCATTCTGTGAAAAGGCAATGGCAAAAGCACAGGGGAAAATAGAAGAATTTCAGCAAATACCAAGTGGAGGCAAGGAAAAAACATACTAGTTGTTGGTTTAAACAGTGGTATAAACAACAAAAGGAAGTTGATCGAGTGACATAGAGTGTCGGAGAAACTTGAAAGCTCAAGTTCACAAAGTTGCACAGTGCTTGAAATAAAGAAGAAGTTGTCAGATATCAAAGTCACTGTGAAAAGGCGAGTCGTAGCCCACCGTCTGAGTGTCATATGAAAGCTTATTAGGGTAGAGGAAAAAGAAAAAAAAATAGGGACACAGTGGGAAAAAAGCTTGAAATGTCAACTTTAATCTCGAAAGTTCCACTTTATTCACATAGTTTATTTTGTCATTAAAGTAGAACATCACAAACTTAATCTTAAAATCGTTTAATTTACTAGTTTCTCAAATACCATCATAACTAAAGTAGCACGTTAAATGTTTTGTTTTGTATTTGATCTTCTATGTGTAGTATGTGTGTGAATCACTACGTGCTTCTTAAACGGGCTTTCTCTTTCCTCCGACAGGACACAGAATCCATTACATTTGTGATATTACAGTTCTCTGAATAATTTAAATACTGAGATGTATATCAATTAAAGCATGTATTAAACATGGAAACACAGTGGCACAGTGATAGGGATGAGCTGGCGCACTGTCCAGAGATTGTTCCTGCCTCACGCAAGATGCTTGCTGCGCCGTGTGTGACCTTCGATGAAATAATTTATTGCAGTAGTACTGTCTCTTTCAAACGTATTAACCCCCAATTCCTCTCCTTCCTTTTCTTTCTCCAAGTACCCAATCGCCACTCAATCAGCTCAGTAATAGACGTTAAGCCATCTGTAAGCTTAGAACTCCGATTCTTCAAAACTTTTAAGGAACATTGAAATACCTTCGTAGTACGTGTTTAATTATTCTGTCCATCTTCCAGTGTCGTGCCAGCAAGAATACAGCGCGAGACGGGAACAATCCCTGAACAAGGTGCAGCTCCTTGCCAGTGCTGTGACAACGTGTCCTTACATGTTCAATTATTAAAAATACAGATTATTTAAATGAAGTTAACATTTTATCTGTATAATGTAATAAACATATTTTGCTGCATTTCATCTTAAAATGATATTGTCATCATATGTAAAGATGCATTAATGTGGCACAGGTCATGCAATATTATAACTGTATCGCAAGTTTACAGTGAGGTAATTGTACAAACAGTTCTACAAGGAGCACTTGATGGACTGATTGATTGCGTTTATAGTTCTTGGGATGAAACTGTTTCTGAACCGCGAGGTCAGTACAGGAAAGGCTCTGAAGCATTTGCTGTATGGGTGCAGTTCAAATAGGCAGCGTGGCTGAGGCAGCGTGTGCTTGATGCTGTATACCAATAATTCTCTTTCCAATCAGCTGCTGTAGAGCTCTGATTCCACACTCATATACAGTGATATAAATACACCGAGTGATGCAGTGAGAGAAATATGGAAAAATATGATCCGCTGTGGCAACCCCTAATGGGAGCAGATGAAAGAAGAAGAAGGTGCAGTGAGAGTAACAACGCTAAAGCAACTATGGTATTTGGAATAGTTTGGCCATTCCGTGGACCACTATATTGTTACAGGTTAATTACAATCAGATGCCTTAAACTAATACACAATATGCGGTTAATTTCAGTGTATATGATAAACCCGTGTCAGGGATGTGGATCTAAAAAAGAAAGAGAAACCACACTGGAACAAAAGCACTGCTTTGACGCTGGGTGCAGCCAGTTTGCAAAACTGAGTGGAGAACTTGTGTACGCCAGGGTTTGAGCTAGCGTGAAAATGTGTGTGGCTTAACACCAAGTTTAGTTTTTATACATCGCAATGTGAGCGTGGAAACTGGCGTACGCAACATTTTTGTGCGTACGCACCGTTTATACATGAGGCCCCTGGTGTACACACACTTCTTAACACTTTACTCATTGTAAATCACATTCACTGCGGTGGGTTGGCACCCTGCCCAGGATTGGTTCCCTGCCTTGTGCCCTGTGTTGGCTGGGATTGGTTCCAGCAGACCCCCGTGACCCCTGTGTTCGGATTCAGCGGGTTGGATGATGGATGGATGGATGAAATCACATTCATTTTGCAAATATGTGTAATGATTGAGCTTTAAATGCCACCCTGAAACAACCATACATGGAAAATACTAATCAACATCATACATATGCAATTACAATGCTGCAGAACTTGGCAGGTAGTCCAGCCTCCCATCTAATGCATTGAGACAGTGCCACCTCCATTAAAAATGATTTGGATACACTCAGCAACTGAGAGAGCAAGATCATGTCCAACATTATAGCACCTCACCTCTGCAGTCGGGGAGTCAGGGAAAGGGTTAAGGTGAGTAAGTTATTCACTTACAGTTTCTCTCCAATAATTAAAAAAATGAAAGCAGCTTAAAAGCAATACTTAAAATTATAAACATTATTATGTCAGTGTCACATGAACTGGTAAATATAATAATAATTCAGAATATCTTCATTTGCCGAAACTCTATATAGCTGCTTTTATAATAGTACATGTTTCAAATCAGGTTTGTCAGAAAATTATTTTTTCAGTTTTATGAAATTTGCTGATTAATAACACTCACAATAGTGCCGCTCAGAATCACACCTTTCAAAAAGACAATGATTTGTTTATTTTTTTTGGTGGGGATTCCAGGAATGCAACCAGCCTTGGATCATCTTGCACCACTCACACACAGATAAAACTAATTAATAGCACATCGAATAAATAACTATGCAATATATTCAATGACAAGGAGGTAAAAACAACTGATAAACAGTTCCCCCTACGGCGATAACAAATACTAACATGCAACAATAAACACTCACGGCCAAGTACTTGACACTGTCCCAATGCAGCAGTAATGGAAGAAGTGGTATGGAGTAAAAGATGATGATCCCGGGAACAGTTTCCGTAAATAATGTTATAAACAGTCCTATCAGTAGTCCTGATGCGGTGAGGGGTGAAGAGATTTGGGGAGCGCTCCCTCTGATGAAGCATGATGACCAATCCAACACTACTCACATGACAGGCAAGCACGACACAGTCTATACATCCTTCCAGGTTCACAATCGAGGGTATAAATGATATTCCACAGGGGTTATGGCAAACAAGACAGGTGAACACAAACACAGACAACGGCTCTTCTTACTATTTAGCCAGCACTCTTTTAAAGTTCCCGTTGGGCCTTCTTGTCCCCAGCAGCCCCTGTGCCCATTGCAGACATCCAATCAGGGCAATACCCTCGGGGCAGCTGGGAAATGGAGTCCATTAATCTGTAGCGTGGCTACAAGATTAATATCAAAGACGAAAGTCAAATTAATTCAACTTTCAAATGTCACACTCCTCCTGCTTTAATTTCCAGATCTTTCACTCCTTTTTAGATTTTTCCCAACTTTAAGTCTACCTTTGTGAAAAAAGATTATTTACCTAAGAATTCCCATTAAACAGCCCTTGTTGATTTGCTTTCAAATAAGCTATCGGACTTTGCTACTGCTTTTGCTTGTGCATTAATGCAGAATGCACTGAATTGGACTGACTGTAACTTGAAATTCTGCAGCCAGGATAAGCACCGACTCCCAACAACACTGAGCTGGATAAGCTGGTTGGAAAATGCCAGCTTCATTCCCTCGGTAATACGAACCATTCAATGATTCAGTTAATTCATACTTACAAACATAATATATTAGTTTTTGTGAAGAACTTTGCATTGCAACATAAACAGCTGTGACGTTTAACAATGTTAAGTCTTGGTTCACCCCGGAGCTCAGACGACTTTGTCAGGACAAAGAGAGTTTTTCAGTATAGAATACAGGACAGCCAAGTCAAGTACAGATTGGAGAAAGGGATTTAATGTGACAAAAGAAAGTCCTCAGATAACTCCAGGAACAATTGTCTGGAGAGGTCCTAAACAGGTCACTAAGTAAAAGAAAAAAAACCAGCTGTTGATTTTAGACTGGCTCAGATTTTTAGACAGTTCAGTTGGCTTTATGGTTACCTTGCAAGACAAAGGGGCATAAATCAATCTGATGGTTTAACTATTGCCACTTCACATTCTCCTTCTCCCCAGCTTTTCCCAAGGTTTTTCACTACAAAAGAAGTTTGCAATTTATTTAATAAGGAAAATATTAAATATACTGTTAAGTCTGAACCTTATTTCACCTTCCACACTCCTGCAGTATTTGCAGACATTTCAGCAATTCTTTGGATCCGTGCACTGTTCCCATCTGCATCAAGACCTCCACCATCATTCCATTCCAAAAATTATGAGCTGTCACAAGCCAAAATGATTACAGACCAGTAGCTTTAACCTTAAGAATGCTACAAAACAATTCATGGATCAGTTTCAGTTTGTGGATTATGCAATGAATTTGGGTTAAAAGCTTTATTTCCCTACACCTAAGGGAATTTGTAAGGATCTTGTTCATGGGCTTTAACTCATCAAGTTCCACATGCAATTGTATTACTGACATTCGTACAGGTTGGAAATGGTTCATTTAACATGTTTGACCGATCAACCCTTAATAGTGCTGCATCAAAGGTCTGTGCGCTTTACCCACTACTCTTATCACTATATAAAAATGACTGTACTCATGGTGTTCTTTCTGTCAAACTTCTTTGTCACAAATTCCTCCTGACACTCTTCTCCACCCATTCCCACCCTGCCTGCACTCTATTTTTCACCTCTCTTCCACAATCCCCATTACTCTGTACTGTTGATCCCAAGAATTTAAAATAAACTCATCCATCTTCACTAACTCTACTCCATGCATCCTTACCATTCCACTGACCTCCCTCTCATTTACACACATGTATTCTGTTTTGTTCCTACTGACCTTCATTCCTCTCCTCCCTGGAGCATACTTCCACCTCTCCAGGATCTCCTCATCCTGCTCCCTACTCTCGCTATAGATCACAATGTCATCAGCAAATATCATAGTCCACGGGGACTCCTGTCTAATGTCGTCTGTCAACCTGTCCATCACCATCGCAAATAAGAAAGGGTTCAGAGCCGATCCCTGATGTAATCTCACCTCCACGTTGAATGCATATGTCACTTCTACTGCAGATGTCACCACTGTCACATTTCACTTGTACATATCCTGTACAATTCTTACATACTTCTCTGACACTCCCAACTTCCTCATACAATATCACAACTCCTGTCAAGACACCCTGTCATATCCTTTCTCCAGGTCCACAAAGACGCCTTCTCTTTACTTCTCCATTAACACCCTCAGGGCAAACATTGCATCTGCGGTGCTCTTTCCTGGTATGAAACCATACTGCTGCTCATGAATCATCACCTCCCTTCTTAACCTAGCTTTTATGACAGCTCTACACATGCCTCTTATTCTTAAAAATCCATATCAGCACACCACTTCTCCACTCCTCAGGCATCCTCTCACTTTTCAAGATTTCATTAAACAATCTGGTGAAAAACTCCACTGCCATCTCTTCTAAACACCTCCTTGCTTCCACAGGTATGTTATCTGGTCCAACGGCCTTACCATTCTTCATCCTTTTCATATCTGTTCTTACTTTCTCTTTGCTAATCTGTTGTACTTCCTGATTCACATCATCCAACCTTCGCTCTTTCTCTCTCTCATTCTCTTCATTCGTCAGCCTCTCAAAGTACTCTTTCCATCGGCTCAACACACCCTCCTCGCTTGTGAGTAGGTTTCCATCTTTATCTTTTATCACCCTAACTTGCTGCTCATCTTTCACAGCATGGTCCCTCTGTCTAGCCAATTGGTACAAGTCCCTTTTTCCCTCCTTAGTGTTCAGTCACTCATATAACTCATCATAAGCCTTTTCTTTACTCTTTACCTTACGCCTTATTTCCTTGTACTCTTCTCTACTTTCTGCATCTCTCTGACTATCCCACTTCTTCTTCACCAACCTCTTCATCTGTATACTCTCCTGTACTTCACCATTCCACCACCAGGTTTTCTTTTCCTCCTATCACTGTCCAGATGTCATGCCAATCACCCTTTTTGCTGTCATCCTTACTACTTCTGCTGTAGTTGCCCAGCTGTCTGGTAACTCTTCACTGCCACTCAGTGCCTGTCTTGCCTACTCAATGAACTAAACCTTGCAGTCTTCCTTTTCAACTTACACCATTTGATTCTTGGCTTTGCCCTCACTCTCCTCCTCTTCTCCTCCTCTCCAACGTCATCCTACAGACCACCACCCTATGTTGCCTAACTACACTTTCCCCTGCCACCACTTTGAAGTCTTCAATCTCCTTTAGATTGACCCTCATGCATAGGATATAATCTACCTGTGTGCATCTTCCTCCATTCTTGTACATCACCCTATGTTCCTTCCTCTTCTCAAAATACGTATTCACCACAGCCATGTCCATCCTTTTTGCAAAATCCACTGTATTCTGACCTTCTTCATTCCTCTCCTTGACACCATACCTACCCATCACTTCCTTATCCCCTTTGTTCCCTTCACCAACATGTCCATTGAAATCCGCTCCAATCACCACTCTCTGTCCTTTGGGTACACTGTCCATCACTTCATCCAACTCACTTCAGAAATCTTCTTTCTTATCCATCGCACACCAATCAGCTTCTTGGAATATACCAGTAATTTTTAGAAAAGAGTCCAGGAGATACGCTGGGTTGTGTCTTCAGTAACAGAAAGTGATTGGGTGTGAGTGCCTCCAGATCATTTTGTGGGTCATTTGATGTCTTTGTGAGGGGTATGTTAATGATGATTGATTCAACTTCACACATCACTGTTTGGAGACTTTAATCATCGAGTGTTTGTTGGTTATGTATTGAGTTTAATATCTTTCTTATGTTTCTAATTTGTCTTTCTGATACTCCACCTTGATGAGAGGCTGATGCTGAATTGAAGATCTTTCTTCACAATAGCGCTGCAGATTTTTTCTGAGTCAAGATTTTTAATTGCTTCATATACAGTAGCTCTCTTTCAGCTCCAACAAAGTTCGTTCCATTATCTGAGCGCATGATTTTAACGTATCCTCTTCTGCAAATGAATCAGCATATGGGGCTGATGCAAGAATCAGTGTCTAAGCTGTGTGCTATCACTATGTGTACAGCTGTGATTCTAGACAAGAGAAAATTACTCTGTACCCTCTTGACCAAACTTCGTTCTCTTTTAACTTGGAATGTACCCAAAATAATCAAATCCAACATTGGAAAAGGGTGTTTGGTCAGGTATCAAAACGATCTTCTGGTAAGTTCTGCCATTTTTTGCTCACCTGCTTTTGCATTATATCTTCTGCATGTTATGCACTTTGAAATGATTTTCCTGATAATTGACTTTCCTTGAGGTATCCAATATTTCTGGCATAACTGCGTGAGCCATATAGATGCACCCACACTCTCAATTTCTTTATGAATGTGCTGCAATATAAGGGAGGCAATATGTGAATGTTTGTGAAGAATAGCTGGATATTTAGCTTCTTCTGGTGTTGCAGCTTGGTTGAGTCTTCCTCCAACTCTCAGTATTCCATCTAGTATGACTGGGTCACATTTGAAGATTTGACAGTTCCTTTTTACACAAGCACCAATCTCCTTGAGAGGGGGCTGACTCTCTCCCACTCTGGAGTTGCCCCCTGTGAGAGGCGGCCGAGCTGGTGTGACATACTTATTGCCCCCGACTGGAGCCTGTACATTAGGGTTTACCCCGGTGGACGAGAGGGTAGCCTCCCTTCGCCTTCAGGTGGGGGGACGGGTCCTAACTGTTGTTTGTGCGTATGCACCAAACAGCAGTTTGGAGTAACCACCCTTTTTGGAGTCCCCGGAGGGGGTGCCTAGAGGGCATACCTCCTGGGGACTTCCTCGTACTGCTGGCAGACTTCAATGCTCACGTGGGCAATGACAGTGAGACCTGAAGGGCGTGATTGGGAGGAATGGCCCCCTGATCTAAACCCAAGTGGTGTTTTGTTATTGGACCTTCTGTGCTAGTCACGGATTGTCCATAACGAACTTCATGTTCAAGCATAGGGGTGTTCATATGTGCACTTGATGATCGACTTTGTGGTCGTGTCATCGGACTTGCGGGCCACATGTCTTGGACACCTCGGGTGAAGAGAGGGGCGGAGCTGTCAACTGATCACTACCTGGTGGTGAATTGGCTTCGATGGTGGGAGAGGATGCTGGTCAGGCCTGGTAGGCCCAAACGTGTTGTGAGGGTCTGCTGGGAACGTCTGGCAGAGTCCCCTGTCAGAAGTAGCTTCAACTCCCACTCCGGCAGAACTTCGACCACGTCCTGAGGGAGGTGGGGGACATTGAGTACGAATGGGCCATGTTCCGTGCCTCTATTGTTGAGGCGGCTGACCGGAGCTGTGGCCGTAAGGTGGTCGGTGCTTTTCGTGGCAGCAATCCCCGAACCCATTGGTGGACACCGGCAGTGAGGGATGCTGTCAAGCTGAAGAAGGAGTCCTACCGGACCCTTTTGTCCTGTGGGACTCTGGAGACAGCTAATAGGTACTGGCAGGCAAAGCGGAATGCGGCTTCGGTGGTTGCTGAAGCAAAACTTGAGCGTGGGAGGAGTTTGGGGAGGCCATGGAGAACGACTTTCGGACGGCTTTGAGGAGATTCTGGTCCACCGTCCGGCAATCTCAGGAGGAGGAAGCAGTGCAGCTCAGTGTCAACACTTGTACTGTACATGGTGGGGATGGTGTGCTCGCTGACCTCGACTCGGGACGTTGTGGGTCGGTGGGGGGAGTACTTCGAAGACCTCCCCTTAATCCCACTAACATGCCTTCCAATGAGGAAGCAGAGCCTGGGGACTCAGAGGTGGGCTCCCCCATCTATGGGACTGAGGTCACCGAGGTGGTCAAAAAACTCCTTGGTGGATGAGATACACCCGGAGTTCCTCAAGGCTCTGGATGTTGTAGGACTGTCTTGGTTGACACGTCTCAGCAACATCGCATGGACATCGGGGACAGTGCCTCTGGATTGGTAAGGACTGGGGTGGTGGTCCCCCTCTTTAAGAAGGGGGACCGGAGGGTGTGTTCTAACTACAGAGGGATCACACTCCTCAGCCTCCCTGGGAAAAGTCTATTCGGGGGCTCTGGAGAGGAGGGTCCGTCGGATAGGTCGAACCTCGGATTCAGGAGGAACAGTGTGTGGTTTTCGTCCTGGTCACGGAACAGTGGACCAGCTCTACACCCTTAGCAGAGTTCTGGAGGGTGCATGGGAGTTTGCCCAACCAGTCTACATGTTGTTGTGTGGACTTGGAAAAGGCATTCGACCATGTCCTCGCGGGATTCCCTGTGGGGGGTGCTCCGGGAGTATGGGGAGTACCGGACCCCCTGATAAGGGCTGTTCGGTTGCTGTACAAACCGGTGTCAGAGCTTGGTCACGCATTGCCAGCAGTAAGTCAAACCCGTTTCAGTGAGAGTTGGACTTCACCAGGGCTGCCCTTTGTCACCGATTCTGTTCATAACTTTCATGGACAGAATTTCTAGCGCAGCCAGGGTGTTGAGGGGGGTCCAGTTTGGTGAACTCAGGATTGGGTCACTGCTTTTTGCAGATGATGTCCTGTTTGCTGCATCAGGCCGTGATCTTCAGCTCTCTCTGCATTGGTTCGCAGCTGAGTGTGAAGCGGCTGGGATGGGAATCAGCACCTCCAAATCCGAGACCATGGTCCTCAGCTGGAAAAGGGTGGAGTGCCCTCTCAGGGTGGCAGGCGAGATCCTGCCCCAAGTGGAGGAGTTCAAGTATCTCAGGGTCTTGTTCACGAGTGAGGGGAAGAATGGAGCGAGTGAGACGACAGGCGGATCGGTGCGGCGTCCGCAGTGATGCGGGCTCTGCATCGGTCTGTCGTGGTGAAAAAGGAGCTGAGCTGTAAGGCAAAGCTCTCAATTTGCCATCTGTTCTATGTTCCTACCCTCACCTATGGTCATGAGCTATGGGTAGTGACCGAAAAAAACGAGATTGCGAATACAAGCGGCTGAAATGAGTTTTCCTCCGCAGGGTGTTTGGCTTTCCCTTAAAGATAGGGTGAGAAGCTCAGTCATCCGGGACGGGGCTCAGAGTACAGCCGCTGCTCATCCGCATCGAGAGGAGTCAGATGAGGTGGCTTGGGCATCTGATCAGGATGCTTCCAGGACGCCTCCCTGGTGAGGGTGTTCCAGGCACGTCCAACCGTGAGGAGGCCCCCGGGGAAAGACCCAGGACATGCTGAGGGACTATGTATCCCAGCTGGCCTGGGAATGCCTCGGGATTCTCCCAGAAGAGCTAGAAGAAGTGCGCGGGGAGAGGGATGTCTGGGCATCTCTGCTCAAGCTGCTGCCCCCCGCGACCTGACCTTGGATAAGCGGAAGAGGATGGATGGATGGATGGATTTTTCTTTAAAGCCTTTAATTCTTCTGAAATTAGTTGTAGTTGGGTGGCATGTGGTGCAGTGGTAGCACTGCTGCCTCACAGTTAGGAGACCTGGGTTCCACTACTTGGGTCCCTCCCTGAGTGGAGTTTGCATGTTCTCCCCGTGTATGAGTGGGTTTTCTCCGGTTACTCCGTTTTCCTCCCAAAGACATGCATTGGTGATTCTAATTGTCCTAGTGTGTGCTTGATGTGTGTGTGCACTCTGCAATGGCTGGCACCCTGCTGGGGTTTGTTTCCTGCCTTGCACCCTGTGTAGGCTGGGATTGGCTTCAGCAGACCCCCTGTGACCCTGTAGTTAGGATATAGCGGGTTGGATAATGGATGGATGGATTGTTGTAATTGACTAAGATGGATAAGCTCTGGTTTTGGCTTTAGCACAGTTTTCTGGAGAAATCGGGCATGGTTTTTAAAGTCAGATTTTACTTTTCATGTGCTCTGTGATTTGAGTGTTTTTTTGTTCTTCTGGACAACTTCCGAGATTGACTGACTTCTAGTTGAAATGTTTTTCTTTTATCTTTTAAGTGCAGCAGTATGCCTTTAAACTTGAGAAGCCAAGCCACTGCTTTCTTCAAGCATAGTCATTCTGAATAGTAGGTGATAGTTTATTGAGGGCTCAATAACCTCTTCTAATTCTTATCATGTTAACTGCACGGATTTTAATTTCTGGATCACCTTCAGAAAGTGAATTGTTCAGCTTGATCTGGGGCCTCATGTATAACGCCCGTGCGTAGAACTCAACACTATAACATGGCGTAAGCACAAAAGCGGGATTGTGCGCACCACACAGAAAAATTCAGATGCAGGGAATCTGTGCGCACGCAAACTTTCACGTTTTTCAACTACATAAATCCCAATCAGCGTGAAAAGTAACGCACGTGCACGCGCCTTCTGTCCCGCCCCAACTCCTCCCAGAATTACGCCTCTTTGAATATGGCAAATCGATATAAATAAGCCTCTGAGATAAAGACAATGGGAAAAGCACAGGGGAAAATATAAGAATTCTCAGCGAATACCAAGTGGAGGCAAAGGAAAAACGTACTGTTTGCTGGTTTAAACAGTGGTATAATCAACAAAAGGAAGTTGATCGAGTGACAGAGTGTCGGGAGAGAACTCAAAAGATAGAGTTCACAAAGTTGCACAGTGCCCGAAATAAAAAAGAAATCACATATCAAAGTCGCCGTGAAAAGGCAAGTCGTAGCCCACCGTCTGAGTGTCATATGAAAGCTTATTAAGGTACAGAGCAAAAAAAATAGGCACACAGTGGGGGAAAAAAGCACGAAATGTCAACTTTAATCTCGAAATTTCCACTTTAATCACGTAGTGTATTTTGCCATTAAAGTAGAACATCATAAACTTCATCTTAAAATCGTTTATTTTACTAGTCTTCTCAAGTAGCACGTTAAATGCTTTGTTCTGTGTTTGATCTTCTATGTGCTCTATGTGTGTGAATCACTACATGCTTCCGTTCTTTCTCTTTCTCCGACAGGACACAGAATTCATTACATTCGAGATATTACAGCTCTCTGAATAATTAAAAATACTGAGATGTATACGTGATATCATTTTCATGACGAATATGAATGAAAGCATGTTATTAAACATGGGAACACGGTGGCGCAGTGATTGTTCATATCTCACGCAAGAGGCTTGCTGCGCCATGTGCGACCTTCGATGAAATAATTTATTACAGAAGTTCTGTCTCTTTCAACGTACTAACCTCCAATTCCTGTCTTTACTTTTCTTTCTCCAAAAACCCAATCGCCACACAATCAGCTCTGTAATAGACGTTTAGCCATTTGTAAGCTGTAGAACGCCGATTCTTCAAAACTTTTAAGGAACATTGAAATATCTTCGTAGTATATGTTTAATTATTCTATTCGTCTATCCTTCCAGTGTCGCGTCAGCACCAGCAAGATACAGAGCAAGGCAGGAGCTATCCGTGAACTAGCTATACGCTGCGGCACCGTGTCCTCACATGTATAATTATTAACAATACAGATTATTTAATTGAAGTTAAAGTTTTATCTGTAATACTATAAGCAACATATTTTGCTGCATTTCATCTTTAAAATGATATTGTCATCATAAGCGCTTTATAAAGTAGCGGCAGGTTGTGCAATATTATAACTGTAGTGTAAGTTTACAGTGAGGTGATTGTACTTATAAGTACAAACAGTTCTTACAAGGAGCACTGCGTGATCTGACTGATTGAGTGCGTTTATAGTTCTTGGGATGAAACTGTTTCTGAAACGCGAGGTCCGTAACAGGAAAGGCTTTGACGGCATTTTGCGGTGGATGAGGTAGTGTGTGCTTGAAAACTAGTATACAGATAATTCTCTTTCCGATCAGCTGCTGCTAGTGATTCACTCAATGCTGTGAGTGGTGCATGTGAGAGGTAATATGGAAAAAGATGAACCGCAGTGGCAACCCTTAACGGGAGCAGCAAAAAGAAGAACAAGGATGCAGTGAGTGTAAACAGCGCTAAATGCATTTATGGTATTCTGGGAATACTATGGCTATTCCCCTGACCATTATATTGCTATCAGGTTAATTACAACTCAGATGCATACACTAATAAAACAATATGCAGTTTAATTCAGTGGATTATAAAAGCCGAGTCAGGAATGCGCAGCTAAGAAAGAAAGGGTGTCCACGCAGGACAGTAGCACTGCTTTGAACGCTGGGTGCCGCCAGTCTTGCAAAACCCGGAGCGGGAGAAATTGCATACGCCCAAGGTATGAGTTACCGTGGAAATGTGCGTGGCTTTACGGCAGGTTTAGGTTTTATACATCGCGATTTGAGCGTGGAAACGGGAGTACGCAACATTTCTGTGCGTACACACCATTTATTACATGAGGCCCCTGGTCTCTCTGGCCACTCATGTTCTGGCTTTCAATAAGAAACTTGTGACCATGTGTTGCTTTTGAGAAAGCTTTCTATGCTTAGCCCTCTGGATGCTTGATCTGCTGGATTTTGGGCAGGTGTAACATACTTCCACGGTCATGATTGATCTCCATCCATCCATTCCATTTTCCAACCACGCTGAATCCGTACACAGGGTCACGGGGGTCTGTTGGAGCCAATCCCAAGCTAACACAGGGCACAAGGCAGGAACCAATCCCGGCCAGGGTGCCAACCCACCGCAGTGAATGATCTCTGATCACTGAAAGTCTTGGTGGTAACAAAAGATTACCTTCAGGCCACCCGCAAAAAAGCGTAACAGATCAGTCTCTTTATCCTGGACTTTAACTTGATAGGACATTGATTTAATGCTTCCTTTCTAAATCTTGTAAGGATACCAATGAGTTTGTTAAGTTAAGTCGGGGACCATTTTAAACAGTTATTCATTAATTGAAGTCTCCTGGTGGGTGGCTATGCAATCAAAGACCACTCGAATCTTATTTTTCTTTGGATGAAACACACCGTGATGTGGAATGTATCACACTCTGCTTCACTGCAGATTCAGGCTTTCTTTGTGTACCTTGACACCAGTAACCCTTCTCAATAATGTGTCTCACGAAAGCTTTATAGTCTTTGTGAAATCTGAATTTCTTGCTCAGTTTTGTTTGAGTCCAATAGCATGCTGTTCTGCAATGAAGCGATGTTTGGCATTTTAAGTGTTTCATCAAAGGCAAAATTTAAACAACAGTGGCCACCAACCAGTATTACAGATTCCAAGGCTGTGCGCATGAACTTGATGTCCTCCTGCAACATTTATTCCTTCTCCTCACAGCTGTGCTCTGGAAAGTCTAAAATTGTACTGTTGGTGCAACATTTCATCTATTACAGTTATTAACACATGACTGATTGATGTTTAGGCAGCTAACCACTGTGCTTTGTGAAGTCATCTATTTCTTTGTATGGCTCACTCGATCAGCCATCCAAGAGCAGTCTTCATAGCATGAGGTCCGCCTCCTCTGTTAGGTATGATTGGTCCATGGCTCAAGACCCTTTGGGGATGTTGAAACCTATTAAAAGATCAACTTCAGATCTATGAATGGCAGATGTACCTCTTCAAGATATGTCCACTTCTTGTTGTGGGAATATTTCCTCTTCCCTCTGGAATAGAGACCTGCATGTAGACCTTTGGCAAAATCAATATATTTATTATCATTGAGACCACAGACTTGCAAATCTGATAAGATAGAACATTTAGTTGGCACTTTTGAAATCATCATTATGATTATTTATTGTTTTCAAAAATAATAACAGTTCTTCTTCCTGAAGGTTTAACCGTCTCTGAAGATTTTCAGTACAAATTGTTGCTGTACATACAAAGTCTGTATGGGCGTGATGTTTCTATATAAGGTACCTTTCGCTCTTCTTCAATTTTACCTTAACAGGGACCACATGAAGTGAGTATTCTTCTCTGGCTCCCCAGTAAGGGCACAAGTCCCCTTCTTGGTTTCCCCTTCATTTGGTGTTGGCCTCACTGGATGGTAGCCTTGGTGGATGTTGCTCCAAATCCTCTTTTTTGATGTGCAAGATATCTGGGTGCTACAAAAAACAGAATCTGACATTTCATTCCTTTCAATGAAAGCATAAACCTTTAGGTTTTAGAAAGTCAATTCTGACTATATGCAAACATTCTTTGATTTTGCTACATTCAGCAAGAATATGCTTGTCACTGGCAGAATACACAAGGCTTTTTAAATACACAAACAGCAGCTGCAGGTCCTTTTTACCCAGGTTTCTCAAATCCCCTTTTCAGCAGTGCTTGTAGTGAAAAAACTTCCTGTTTCTCTGGCCACTTTTCAGAGGAGACTTACCCTTGTAGGTCTTTTCTTTTCTCATGGGCACTACCTTGTGGAATATCTGCATAAACGGGATGCATCAACATCTTAGCTTGTTGATGCAGAAAAGTAGTTAGGCCTGTCAATACCTGCCTCTCTGTCTTCTCCTTCTTGAAGTTTATAAGATGAGTTTTCGCCATTATCTCATTAAGAATATGGGAGCTTCCAGAGTATGGTACAGCTATTTGGATTGCTGTTGAATGCGTCATACAGGTTGCAGTCATCCCCTGCATTGGTCATGGCATTTATACAGGTTGCATAGTCTCTCCAGGGCCGTTCCATCATTCTGCTTTATTTGAGGCCATTTCAATGCTTTAGAACCATTTCTTGAGGAGGACCTCTAGTATACTGGATCAAGTAATCTAATTTATCTTGGATTTTCACAAAAACAAAAAAGAGACATTACAATGGTTTGGGGGCAACCACCCCGTGTAATATACCTTGGCTGTGAAATTGGGTAATGGTGAGATATGTTCACCAGGCTAGAGTCCAGAACAGAACTGATGGTATGAAGCCAAGATGGCATGGAGGCAAAATGGCAGCTTTAAAAGGCCAGTAACAGGACGTGACGTCATCGGGACCCGGAAGTGGGACTCATCAGTCACACATGTGTGACAAGGTCATTTAACACACACACCTACGGTGTGATCAAAGGCCCTGATAAAGTCTGCATAAGCCAATGGGTCACCTGCAAATAAAGGTACTTCATCATACGGTGCAGGTGATTCATTTTGCTTATCTCTTTGTTGGGCTAACATTTTTCCTGCTTTTCTGCTTCAGAGTAGAGTTCATCAAGCCTTTATAGGATTCTATCAAGTTCTGATTGTTCTATTAAGACTGCCAAAGAGGGAGATGGTGCCGTAGCGCTTAGCTGGGATGACAAGCTGTATTTATTATTAAGAACGCGATCCAACAGAGAGGTTTGTTGGGACTCTGGATTTCTGTGTGATCTCTATCTTGTAGTTGTAACTGTTTGGATTAATTAATACACTGTTTGTCAGGTGGACTTGCTAAAAAAACTCTTCGTACCAGTAAGCTATGTTAGTTAGTTACCACTTTTTTTATTATTCAATTTTATTCTGTCAGTGATGTTCACATGCTGCAATGAACTTGCCTCTCCCTCTGGGTTGATTACGTTTATCTCGATTCATTTCTCAAAGGCAGTGATGATCACAGTTGGTGCTGTGGTTGATGCCTGCTCAGAACTATCTGTTGTTCCGGCAATCAAAGATACGATGTCTCGTGACCGCTATCAGACTGGACAAAGGCAGAACCGTAACAACAGATAACTTCTTCACAGCGCTTTCGCTGGTTAATAGACTGCTGCATTGCAACAGAACTCTGCTTGGCACCTTAAAGTAAAATGGGACAGGAACTTCCATCAGCAGCTCATGTCTCTTCAGTATGCATGCAATTCTCCACGCTAGTGTTTAGATCTGGCAGTGCCATGCTGACAGTGTCTCTGCCTCTCTCACGCATGCACACACTCATTCATACATAAAAACAGGCGCATTGGACACATACGCCGTCAGTGTTACAGACTTAAATGTATGTTTCTATTATATTAATAATAATAGTAGCTCACTATTCAAACATGAGGAGCAACCAGACTAAAACCCACAACCTTTTGGTTATAAGGCAGCAGTTCTTACCTCTGCACCATCCAAGAAGACATGTTGATTATCTGTCATTTGACATTTGAGCTTGGGTTTGTAACTCATTGAAAGAAACATGTAAATTGAATGAATTTTTTCTTCTTTGGTTATATTCTAGAATGAAAGCACGTTTATTTGATATTTTGGTCTTCACACATTATACACTTCATGTCATTATTACTATACATGGAAAAGGTATCTGTTTTAGGTATGTGTTCAGCATTTCTTGCTTCTCATTTCCTTTCATCCTACATTTACCCAGATCGGGATCACTGTGCCACCAGACTGCATCAGCCAGGGTTTGCTTGGAAAAAAGTCTATAATGGCACACAATTTAAAGGACGGTGGTTTAGACAGAGAGAGGCTGGTTGTGTTTTCCATTCATACTAGAAAGCTACACCAAACATGTTTTCCATTACCAGATTACAATATCATTACCGACAAGGATCAGAGTTCTTCTTGATTTTGTATCTGCTTTGTTCATCGCCTGGATTAGTTATCAGATACACCACCCTCTTTTACCCTCGGATCATCATTGGAAATTCACATAGGACAAAGCTGACATACTTCTAAGAGCTGGTTGCTTGGGTATATCTCATCATAAATTTTATGTGTGTTTGTGGGGGAGTGCGCATGTCAGACTAGGTTGGGTGATGTCCTGCTTCCCTGTTTTAAAATAAGCAAACTAATAGACACATCTTGTGTCTTATTTTTTTTTTTTTGAAAATAGAAAATATTTTATCTTATTGTTCAGTTTGAAAAACAAAACTGATTAAATGTAACTTGGTTTACCTATAGTCAGGGGGTATCTGATGAGTTAATACAGTCTTTTTTTCACAACTGACCCATACAAAATTCTACATGGATTGTAGGAAGTGGTACCTTTAAATTCTTGTGTTATGGGTGACAGCGATTCAGTAAGATGACCTGTTTTGATAGTTTGCCAGTGAATTGTAGCATTCATTTATGAAGAGAAATCTAAAGCAAGTATCTCATCATTATGTAAACTCAAACCACTCACAGTATGCTTCTAACAATCTGCTACTCATTTGCGCATGATGTAAACTGTAATCAGTTTAAAAGATTACTTTTCATACATCAACTAGTTCCTATTACTACTTTATTTTCCCATTTCAGGGCATCATGTCCTCTAAATAACAAATAGAATTTGTGGATATCATTCCATTTAGAAAAGTAAGGATACAATTTGATTAGACAATGATTTTATAGCAGCTATGCAACCGATGTACCTACATATACTTACAACCCTTTAAAATAGGTTCTAAATGTCACAATCTATACAATGTTACAAGTAAACCATGATGATGGAATTTATCAAGATAACGGCAGCCAGGAACAGATAAGAGGAAAACAAAACTCCTGTTTTTAAAAGGATGACTTCCTTCAAAAGAAACAATTCTCAGGGGGCAATGATCATTCTAAAACGTCAACTGAAGGTCACCTCATCCGGGGCAGTTAGAGATCCATTCACATTAATATGATGCAAGGTTTTGGCTCCAAAAGCAGAATCCTGTAATAGAGGTCCAATTCTCTCAGTTACCGGTAATAATATAGTTTCCTGTTAATTCTGAGCCTCCATCTGCTTCTCATCAGACCTAAGTAAACATCCTGCTTTGCTGACGATTTAGGAAGACTTGAAGAACTGGGATAGATAAAAAACTCCAAATTCTCCCAAGGCTCTGTAACTCTGTAATTTCATAATGCTGTAACAATTGCCAATTTAAACAGCTGCTCCTTTTCATCTTGAATGTCTTCATCTTTGACAAGGGTAGGATTATTCCAAGCAAAGTGAGTAAATTAGATAATATACATAGTTCTGACCTACATGACCTAAAATATATTATTTATTATTAATTATTAAGGATATGATTGAGCAACACCTGGCAAGGACAGGAGTTATTCTGAACAGTCAGCATGGGTTCAGAAGAGGGAGGTTGTGTTTTACTAACATGCTGGAATTTATGAGGAGGTAAAAAAGTATACGATCAAAGTATATGATATTATTTATCTGGACTTTCAGAAAGCATTTGATAAGGTGCCACATGAGAGGTTGGGCATCAAATTAAGAGAGGTGGGAGTTCAGGGTGATGTTTGTAGATGGGTGCAGAATTGGCTCAGATACAGGAAGCACAGGGTGATGGTGCGAGGAACCTCATCAGAACTGGCTGATGTTAAGAGTGGTGTTCCACAGGGGTCAGTGCTAGGGCCGCTGCTATTTTTAATATATATAAATGATTTAGATAGGAATATAAGTAACAAGCTGGTTAAGTTTGCAGATGATATCAAGATAGGTGGATTAGCAGATAATTTGGAATCCGTTATATCATTACAGAAGGACTTGGATAGCATACAGGCTTGGGCAGATTTGTGGCAGATGAAATTTAATGTCTGTAAAGGTAAAGTATTACATAGGATGTAAAAATGTTAGGTTTGAATACACAATGGGCGGTCGGAAAATCGAGAGTACACCTTATGAGAAGGATTTAGGAGTCATAGTGGACTCTAAGCTATCGACTTCCCAATAGTGTTCAGAAGCCATTAAGAAGGCTAACAGAATGTTAGGTTATATAGCACGATGTGTGGAGTACAAGTCCACTGGTGAGGCCTCATCTTGAGTACTGTATGCAGTTTTGGTCTCCAGGATGCAAAAAGGACATAGCAGCACTAGAAAAGGTCCAGAGAAGAGCGACTAGGCTGATTCCAGGGCTACAGGGGTTGAATTATGAGGAAAGATTAAAAGAGCTGAGCCTATACAGTTTAAACGAAAGAAGATTAAGAGGTGACATGATTGAAGTGTTTAAAATTATGAAGGGAATTAGTACAGTGAATCGAGACTGTTATTTTAAAATGAGTTCATCAAGAACACAGGGACACAGTTGGAAAGTTGTTAAAGGTAAATTTGACACAAACATTAGGAAGTTTTTCTTTACACAAACAACAATAGACACTTGGAATAAGCTACCAAGTAGTGTGGCAGACAGTAAGACGTTGGGGACTTTCAAAACTCGATTTGATATTTTTTTGGAAGAAATAAGTGGATAGGACTGGCGAGCTTTGTTGGGCTGAATGGCCTGTTTTCGTCTAGTGTGTTCTAATGTTCTAATGTTCTAATATCTAAGCAAGGATGACATTTGGATGTTACTTTAAGGATGTTGTAATACAAGATTGTCTTCTAGGAAATTAACATCATCCATCCATCCATTTTCCAACCCGCTGAATCCGAACACAGGGTCACGGGGGTCTGCTGGAGCCAATCCCAGCCAACACAGGGCACAAGGCAGGAACCAATCCCGGGCAGGGTGCTAACCCACCGCAGGACACACATAAACACACCCACACACCAAGCACACACTAGGGCCAATTTAGAATCGCCAATCCACCTAACCTGCATGTCTTTGGAATGTGGGAGGAAACTGGAGCGCCCGGAGGAAACCCACGCAGACATGGGGAGAACATGCAAACTCCACGCAGGGAGGACCCGGGAAGCGAACCCAGGTCCCCAGGTCTCCCAACTGCGAGGCAGCAGCGCTACCCACTGCGCCACCGTGCCGCCCGAAATTAAACATACCAATAAAAAATATGAATCTCTTAAGACAGTAAACTTCTGCTGTATTTACAAATAATTACTCTTTTGTGGATTTTCAACGTGTCAGTAATGCTGCCATTGAAACACTCAAGATAACAACAAAACGGCCCAGGCTAAATATGCTAATGTTCTTTACCTCTGCAGGTTAGTCTGTAAAGAGCCATTCCACAGATTAATCTCATCCTAGTCTGATCCCAGGTCAACAATAAATTGCAATTAATGCTAATGGCAAAACCAATTACAATATTTTAATAATTTAAAATGCCTCTTAAATAATAATCTCTGAAACTCAACATCACTTCAGTGAAAGCTTATTGTTTATTGCCTTGGCTCAAACAAAGAACATAGTATCAATGCGGCAGGGAATAACCAGGTCTTTTGTCAATAATGAACCATCCAAACAATGCTTGTAAACCTTTTCCTCTTGTGTCTGTGGTGGCTAAATGCAAAGTCCTACGAAAGCAGAGAAAAGTTCAAATTAGAGAATGATGTCATAACAATTATGTCCCAGATATACTTATACATCTAGCCTATTTAAAGATGTCCTTATGTATTTTGTTCTCAGCAATAACCAGCCAAGGTCACCACAATAGCTGAGCTAATTTAACTCTTCATTCTGAATTACTACTCTACTGGTGGTATCTGCTTCCTCACTGCTACTAGTCATTGTGAGATGGTCACAATAAATAAATACAATAAATTATGTAAATAAATTTTGTACCTGCTCTTGGCTGAATGGTGTGATAATGGTGCCAAAAAAACTAAAAACAAAAATGATCTTTGATTTATACCAGCTCCATATCTTCCAGGTTATTCAGGAACTGGCAGAAAAGCATTTGTCAGTGCCTTTTATAGGTAATGTTGAAGCTGCAAATAAATTTCAAGCACACCACATGAACTGAAAACATGCAGCACCTTCACAGCAATAGAATGAAGATTTTGGTCCATCTGACATAACACTGAAGCTTCCACATCACATTACTGCAGTCTAGAAATCCTACTGAAAATAACAATTTTATACTTAATCACCACACATCTCTACATCTACATCTTACTGCAGAAACCAGGTTCATATTGATTGTTATGAAATGTCACCATTATTTATATTTGTATTAAATTAACTGGTGGACAAGTGTAAATCTTTGTTACCAAAATGCTAGCCCATTTATAGCAAGGCTATAGATGACTACATAGAATTTGACCAAAGAAAGTAGGCTGGGTGTTAATCCACTTTAACTTTATGAATAGAAACAGGATAATGCACCACTTTGATCTGAACTATACTCTCTCTAAGGCTAATTTCCACTAATTATCTAAAAATTAAGTTGTATTGTCCTATTCCTTACACATTCTCAGAGCTAGGGATGACAATTCATAAAAGCTGCCCATCCAAAATATTTTTGTCATTATCAGTATCTTGCAATAAAGTCAGTATAGTCAAACAGTGAGTAATAATTACGGAAGTGAGTTACAGTACAAGGCTTTTAATAAATCTCTGATTTACAGGCCTTCAAAAGCCCCCCCTAAATATAGTGCATATATAAAGCATTCACCCCCTTGAAAGTTTTCAGATTTTACAACTTTGAATAACAGTGGATTTAATTTGGCTTTTTGGCAATTAACAATGCCAAAGTGAAAACAGATCTCTGCAAAGTGACCTAAATAAGTTAAAAATATAAAACACAAAACAATTGATCACATAAATATTCACCCAATTTAATATGACAGACCTAAATCATTACTGTGAAGTCAAACAGTTTTAGGAATCACATAATTAGTTCAATTTATATCACCTGTCTATAGTCGGTTTCAATTGATTGTAGTATAAATGGAACTTGTCTGGAAGGTGGTGATGGGCGGAGTGAAGTCTCACAAAGCATGGAAACAATTGAATCAGTTGTGTTGGAAACCGTATCGAAGCTTCGAAGTGACACCTCCTGTCCATTTGCAATAAAGTTACACAAACTCATGATCATCTTCAGTGACGTCTGTTAAAACTGTATTGCTTTTACTTTTTCGCTCCTACACACTGGTAACGAAGCGAAGGGGTCGACAGCGGCTTCCAGTGGCTGATGTCTAAAAAAATATATATATAACTAACGCCGACAGGCAGAATGTACTATACGATAGATAGATAGATAGATAGATAGATAGATAGATAGATAGATAGATAGATAGATAGATAGATAGATAGATAGATAGATAGATAGATAGATAGATAGATAGATAGATAGATAACTTTATTAATCCCAAGGGGAAATTCACATAATCTAGCAGGCAGCATACTAATAAAGACAATATTAAATTAATGAGTGATAACAATGCAGGTATACAGACAGACAATATCTTTGTATAATGTTAACGTTTACCCCCCCCCCCCGGGTGGAATTGAAGAGCTTGCATAGTGTCAGGGAGGAACGATCTCCCTCAGTCTGTCAGTGGAGCAGGACAGTGCAGCCAGTCTGTAGCTGAAGCTGCTCCTCTGTCTGGAGATGGACACTGTTTAATGGATCAGTGGATTTCTCCATGATTGACAGGAGCCTGGCTCAGCGTCCGTCAGCTCTGCCACGGATGTCAAACTGTCCAGCTCCATGCCTTACAAAAGAGCCTGCCTTCCCTCACCAGTTTGTCCAGGCGTGAGGCCGTCTCTCTTCTTTATGCTGCCTCCCCAGCACACCACTGCGTAGAAGAGGGCGCTCGCCACAAACTGCCTGGTAGAACATCTGCAGCCTCTTATTGCAGATGTTGAAGGACTCCAGAACTTCTAAGGATGTATAGGTCGGCTCTGTCCTTTCTTACACAGAGCATCAGTATTGGCAGTCCAGTCCAATTTATCATCCAACTGCACTCCAGGTATTTATAGGTCTGCACCCTCTGCACACAGTCACCTCTGATGATTAAAGGGTCCATTGAGGGGCCTGGGCCTCCTAAAATCCACCACCAGCTCCTTGGTTTTGCTGGTGTTCAGCGTTGTAGGTGGTTTGAGTCGCACCATTTAACAAAGTCCTTGATTAGGTTCCTGTACTCCTCCTCCTGCCCACTCCTGATGCAGCCCATGATAGCAGTGTCGTCAGCGAACTTGTTGCACGTGGCAGAACCTCTGAGTTGTATTGGAAGTCCAATGTATATAGGCTGAACAAGACACGGAGAAAGTACAGTCCCTGTGGCTACAAAATGTGATGTCTAATTGCATAAGGCAGCTCACGTATTTACTATTAATCCATGTTTGTTCACTGCCATTTGATGTCCATAAATCCCGTCATTGAATAGGGTGATAACAAACCCCTGGTGAAAGATCAGGATGAATTTGCTCTGCTGCACCAAACATTCAAAGGTGTCAATCCGGAGCACTTCAGAGAGTCTAAGAGACACGGCGCAGATCAGTCACCGGCACACCTGTCACGCAGACAACACACGGACAGTCCAAGGTAAGCATTGGCTTTTATTAATATAATTAAAAACTACTGTAGTGTATATGTAAAGTGTAATGTGAATAAAAGTATGTGCTGCACAACTAATTACAATTGTCTTTCAAACAGAAACAGCACCTACTGTAGACGCCTTTGTGGTAAAAGACCCAGACATTTTTACAGTGGTCCGGCATTAAAGATCCTCTTGAGTGCTGCATCAACAAATAGTAGTGGGATAAACACATCTGCCTTTAACAGCAGCACCCCTCCCTGGTGAACCCATTGTTCTAGGTCCGGATAGCTGATAAGTAAAAAGTTGTCTTAGTCACAGCACAGTACAATGATAATAATATGTCCTTAAACAAATATGATAGTTGTCCCATCTGTATCATTCCTAACCAAATCTTCCAGTTACAGAGGCACAATCCCAATCACTAACAACATTTAGCCATGTTGCCCCCCACCCAACACTCATAAGTAGAGAACACATCCCACCGATTAATTTAATATTTGAAAATTTAAAACCCCAAACCCAAAATTAACAACCATAAAATAGTTGAAATCGTCACTCAAATTATTTATTTTGGTAAAAAACATGAAACTAGATACACATTTACATTTGATATAATCTTTTTACTATGGATGTGGCCTCTTGGCTGCCTATGGCAATCCAACCCCATTTCTATAGCTCGCCTTGCTCACTATTGGTCCACAGTTAAAATTTTCTGTTAAAAAAAAAAAACAAAAAAAACAGACTCTTTGGGGTAACAAATTCACACTGCATGGACATGGGACCCAAACTCACACATGCCTTATTATGGGGAGGGCAATGCTATTCTGCCCACTACTGTTTTTAGCAGATGTGGATGTATATACTGTATGTTTTTTGTGTATGTTAAATTGGTGGTTCTGACATGAGAGAATCATTGAATACTCCTAATGAAGTCGAAAAAAATTATATATAGATGTATAATATATGAGGTACGGTTCTGAAGAAAAATCAGCGTTTGCACGAAAACGTTGCACAAGGCGAAGAAGGATATTTATGAGATGAGAATATTTGTAGTGAGAGAAGCGTCAGTCACCCGTATTACTTTTTTTTTGTAATTTTATTTATCTAATTTTATTGTAATCAGTTCCATACAAATAGATCCATTATACAAAAAGGACTGAAGAGAAATCAAACCCCACCCTTGAGAAGGAGGGCATTGCCAAAGGAGAATGCTAAGGGCTTTTTAATAGAGGCACAAATAAACAAGGAAAAAATATATATATATAAATAAAATAAATGGAGAAGGAAATAAAATGCGGAAATAATTATTTCTTCTTGAATCTAAAATATTATTGATTAGATCCTGCCAGTTTTGAAAAAATTCTGTAAGATTCCTCTAACTGAGAATTTGATTTTTTCCCAATTTCAATAATATAAAACATCGGTTTCCCACTGACCTTATCAGAGGAGAGTTAGGATTCTTCCAATTAACAAAATAAGTCTGCGTGTCAAAAGTGTAGTGAATGCAATCACAGTTTGCTTGTCCTTCTCCACTTCAAGTCCATCTGGAAGAATACCGCAAACACAGCTGTTAATGGGTTAGGAGGGATTGTGATACCAAGGCTGTCTGAAAGGCACTTAAAATTTTGGTCCAAAATGATGTTAATTTGGTGCATGCCCAAAACATGTGACCCAGTGAGGCAGGAGCTTGGTTGCAGCGTTCGCAGGTTGGATCTTGCCCTGGAAACATTTTGGACAGTTTTAAGCAAGACAGATGAGCTCGATATATAATTTTTAGTTGAATAATGCTATGCTTTGCGCATATGGAGCTTGAGTGAATTCTCTACAATGCTACCTTCCACTCCTTTTCTGATATATTAATTAAGAGATCTTTTTCTCATTGTCCTCTTGGATCTTTGAAAGGAAGGGACTCTAACATAATTTTATATAATGTGGAAATGGTGTCTAATTCCTCGAAATTGAGCAGTATTTTTTCCAGCATGGTGGAGGGAATGAGATGAGGAAAATCGGGCAGTTTCTGTTTAACAAAGTTTCTAATTTGAAGATAGTGAAAGAAATGTGTAGCTGAGAGGTTGAATTTGGAACGTAATTGTTCAAAGGAAGCAAAGATATTGTCTATTTAAAGATCTCTGAGCAATTTAATCCCAAATCTTTTCCAGGTATTAAAAACTGGATATGTTTGCGAGGGTTGAAAGAGGTGGTTCTCATGCAGGGGTGCCACAGATAAAAGATTTTCCATCTTAAATTGCTTTCTAAATTGGTTCCATATTCTGAGTGAGTAAAGCACAATTGGGTTATTAGTATATTTGCGATAACTTGCATTTATTGGAGCGCAGAGCAGGGAGTATAAAGAAATACTACAGGATTTTACTTCTATTGCGGACCAAGCTTGTGTATGTTCATTTATTTGTGTCCAGGTTTTTATGGCTTGTATGTTTGCTGCCCAGTAATAAAACTGAAAATTAGGTAGAGCCATGCCACCTTCTGCCTGAGGTCTTTGTAGGGTCGCTCTTCGGATATGTGAGTGTTTTGAGTTCCATATAAATGAGGTTATAGTTGAATCTAATTGCTTAAAAAAATGATTTATTGATATATATTGTAATGTTTTGAAATAAAAAAAGAAGTTTAGGAAGGATATTCATCTTAACAACGTTAATTTTTCCAGCTAGAGTGAGATGAAGGGTTGACCATCTATGCAAGTCTTGCTTAATTTTTTCCATACAGACGGCAAAATTTTGTTGATAAAGAGCTTTATGTTTACTTGTGATATTTACCCCTAGGTATTTAAACTGATCTGCTATGGTAAAAGGTAGGGTGTCCAATCTAATATTATAAGGTTGTGAATTCACTGGAAAGAGTATACTTTTATTCAGATTAATTCTGAGACCGGATATCTTTTGAAATTCTCTAAGTGCTGTTAAAACTGCAGGCACAGTGTTTTCTGGGTCTGATATATATAAAACCATATCATCTGCATATAGAGAAATTTTCTATTCCAGTCCTTCTCTGATAATCCCCTTTATCTGAAGAATTTTGACAGTGGACCGCCAGTGGTTCAATGGCGATTGCAAACAGCAGTGGTGACAAGGGACATCCTTGTCTGGTGCCACGTTCTAGCTTAAAATAGTCTGAACAAATATTGTTAATACAAACTGAAGCTTCTGGATTGGTATACAGTAGTTTGATCCATGCACACATATTCGGGCCAAACCCAAATTTCTCCAATGCAGTGAAAAGGTAGTTCCATTCAATCATATCAAATGCTTTTTCTGCATCTAGTGACAATAATATCTCTGGGGTGTTTGACTTTGCTGGTGAATATATTACATTAAACAGGCATCGGAGATTGGAAGATAAGTGTCGGCCTTTAATAAATCCAGTTTGATCCTGTGATATTACTGAAGGCAGCACTTTCTCCATCCTTCTAGCTATAGTATCTTAACATCATTAATCAGGAGTGAAATTGGTCTGTATGATGCACATTGTAACAAGTCCTTATTTTGTGACGGTGATTAATGCTTGACGAAAAGTTTGAGGTAGAATTTGATGGTCTCTAACTTCTGTAAATGTTGCCAATAAGAGGGGAGCTAGCTGAGTGGAGAATTTCTTATAAAGTTCTACAGGGTAGCCATCAGGGCCTACTGATTTCCCGCTTTGAAGTGACTTTATAGCATCTAGTAATTCTGATAGAGTCAGAGGTTTATCCAGTTCCTCAGCACTAAAAGTATCTATTTGTGGTGTCTGTAATGTATCCAGAAATGCATTAGATTGTGTGTTGTCTTCTTTGAACTCAGAAGAATATAAGATGTTATAGTAATCTCTAAATGTGTGCATTATATTTTTATGGTCAATGATTTCTTCTCCATTTGTGTTAGTGATTACTGGGATTGCATTGCGAACTTCTTGCTTGTGGATTTGTTGAGCTAAAAGCTTATCAGCTTTCTCTCTGTGTTCATAGTAATGATGTCTTGACTTATAAATAAGTTGTTCAGTTTCTTTAGTTGTCAAGATGTTAAGTTCTGTATACAGAGCCTGCCTTTTCCTATGAAGAGCCTCACTTGGACGCCTGGCTTGTTCTTCATCTATTCTAGTAATTTCGCTTCTTAGCTCTGACGCTTTCTTGGTTTCTAATTTATTTCTGTGGGAAAGATATGAAATAATCTGTCCTCTTAAGAAGGCCTTTAGAGTTTCCCAGAGTGTTCCTGCAGAAACCTCTGAGAGTGTGTTTGTCTCTATGAAGAAGCTGATTTGTTTGGATATAAATTCTGTGCAGTTCTCGTCTGCTAATAGAAGAGGGTTAAGACGCCATCTGCGAGGTGAGTGCGAGGGGCTTAATGATTTTAGCTCCAAGATTAGAGGGGCATGGTCAGAGATAACAATTGTGTCGTATTTGCACAATTTAATCATAGGCAAGAAAATATCTATAAAAAAATAATCAATTCTTGAGTAGCTATGATGCACTGGTGAGTAGAACAAATATGATCTTGAGTTTGGGTTAAGAAACCTCCAAGGGTCTGATAAGTTGTGGTCAGTTACAAACTGTGTAATTGTCTTTGCAGTGGTAGATGTCGTCCCCCCTGTGACGGGAGTCCTATCTAAGAGTGGATTTAAAACACAAAGTCCCCAGCCATTATAATTTTATGAGTGTTCACATTGGGAATGGATGCAAATAGATTTTGCATGAATTCCTTATCATCGACATTGGGTGCATAAACATTTATCAAAAGCATTTTACAGTTAAATAAGTTGCCCATGACCATCACATATCTCCCTTCAGGGTCCGATACTACATCTGATGCTACAAATGGGACTGTTCTGTGTATGAGAATTCCCACACATTTAGTTTTCTTTGTAAAGCTAGAATGGAACATTTGGCCAGTCCAGTCTTTTTGTAGTCTGGACTGATCCTTGCTTAGTAAGTGGGTCTCCTGTAAAAATACTATTTTAGCATTTAAGCCTGTTAGGTGAGAGCATACTTTCTTTCTCTTTAATTCATTACAGTAATCCCTCCTCCATCGCGGGGGTTGCGTTCCAGAGCCACCCGCGAAATAAGAAAATCCGCGAAGTAGAAACCATATGTTTATATGGTTATTTTTATATTGTCATGCTTGGGTCACAGATTTGCGCAGAAACACAGGAGGTTGTAGAGAGACATGAACTTTATTCAAACACTGCAAACAAACATTTGTCTCCTTTTCAAAGTTTAAACTGTGCTCCATGACAAGACAGAGATGACAGTTCCGTCTCACAATTAAAAGAATGCAAACATATCTTCCTCTTCAAAGGAGTGCTTGTCAGGAGCAGTGACTGTCACAGAGATAGAGAGAAAAGCAAACAGATCAATAGGGCTGTTTTTCTTTTAAGTATGTGAAGCACCACGGCACAAAGCTGTTGAAGGCGGCAGCTCACACCCCCTCCGTCAGGAGCAGACAAAGTGAGACAGAGTTTGTTTTTCAATCAAAAATCAATACGTGCCCTTCGAGCTTTTAAGTATGCGAAGCTCCGTGCAGCATGTCGTTTCAGGAAGCAGCTGCACAGAAGGTAGCCAACGTGAAGATAATCTTTCAGCATTTTTAGACGAGCGTCCGTATCGTCTAGGTGTGCGAACAGCCCCCTGCTCAATCCCCCTACGTCAGGATCAGAGAAAGTCAGCACAAGTGAAAGAGAAATGTAAGCTGGGTAGCTTCTCAGCCATCTGCCAATAGCGTCCCTTGTATGAAATCAACTGGGCAAACCAACTGAGGAAGCATGTACCCAGAAATTAAAAGACCCATTGTCCTCAGAAACCCACGAAGCAGCGAAAAATCCGCGATATATATTTAAATATGCTTACATATAAAATCCGTGATGGAGTGAAGCCACGAAAGGCGAAGCGCGATATAGCGAGGGATTACTGTATTCAGACCTTTAACATTCCAGCTCACAAAGTTAACTGTCCCATCATGGAGACATTGATTCTGAGTTTTTAATGTCATTTTATAGTCTTAACTGGTAGTGAGGCAGTTTTAATCTTAATTTCAAATTTCCCCACGAGTTATTGCCATATAGCCTATTGTTACATTGATATTTATAGTTATAAGGATTAGAAGAATAGATTTGATATAGCCTGCTCTCCCTCTCTCCCACCTTTATCCCCCCCCCCCCCCCCCATTTTGCCTCCCTGCATGAGGCTAGATCCCACTTCGCAGTATCCCAGTCCTCTGACATACGAAGAGACAGAGCACGTCCAAAACAAAACAATGCAGTGGCGTTTGAGAATTAAAACAAAGTAGAGATATCTATTGCAGCTAAAGTCTAAATACTATCTGCCAAAAATATAATCATTAACAGTCTTTAAGCTTAAAATATAATCTTCAGCAATTTTAAGATATTAAGAAAAGAAAATAATGAACCCTGGGAATGATTTTAAAAAGTGGTCTAGGTTAAACATAGTAGATCCTAATGCAATAGTAGAAATAGCAATTAACCAAGGGTATGATGTTAAAACAGTCTACTTTAGGGTAGTAAAAAAAACAAAAAAACCCTACTTTAATTACTTCCACACACACACGTCTATAGTTGTAATTAAAACATAAACATATAGTATCCAAGTAAAGAAAATGATGTATAATTATAATACCTGTCTCTTTAAAAGTAGATCAGACAGCAGATGATAAGTCCTTCCCATGCCATGACAGAATACGGCTCATTATTGACTTTCAAAAGAGTGTCGGGAACAGCTTTTTTAATTTCTTTTCAGCTTCCTCCTTGCTTGAAAACACATAATATTTGTCTTGAACCTCCACTTTCAGTTTGGCGGGATACAAGAGGCTGTATTTGATATCGGCTTTCTGCAGCAGCTTTTTAATGTCGAAGTAGGCTGCGCGTTTTGCAGCGGTTAAAGGTGAGAAGTCGGGGAAAATACAAATGAGATTATTTTCAAATATAATCTCTTGCTTGTGTCTGAGAAGTGCCATCACATCAAGCTTACATCGTAATCGCTCGAAGTGAACAATAAAAGACCTGGATTTAAAGGTGTTTGATCTGAGTATGCGATAAGCTGCCACTATCTCGGTACCTAATTTAAAGTCATCTCCAATTATTTTAGAGAGTAATTCTACTGCAAATTTCACTGGGTTTGAACTTTCTCGTTTCTCGGGTATACCTTCAATTCATATATTATTCCTTCTGCACCCATCTTCCAGGGCTACAAGTCTGTCTCTGAGTTTTTTGCATTGGGAATTCGCAGCTGCAACTTTTTCATTGGCGTTAGATGCCAATTGTTCCGCTGTTTCAATTCGAGCCGTGAATGCCTGCTTAACGTCATTCAACTGAGCGACAAGTTTTTTCAGTTTGGATCTATTTTCTTCAATGTGTTCCTCTAATTTTTCCACTATGCCCTTAAAGTTTACATCAAAACGTTTAAATAGATGCATTTCCCGTGTTTTGTTATCCGTGGTCAGTGTAGCGATCATCTCTTTCAGTTTGGACATTTCGCTTCGGCTTTCATGCTCCGCGAATGGAATAGCAGCTCGTGTTATAGCAGATGCTGTGGGCTCACGATGAGTAGATGAGAGCACACACTGCAGGGCCTTTTCTAGTCTTGAATGATCCTTAGGAATCGGCGATCCATCGTGACCTGTGTCACTTGCACCCTTGTTCCCATTTTCATTCTCGACAGGAGACGATGCAGTGGAGCGGGGTCTTAGGAAGTCTGCGCATTTGTCTGCCTGTTCCGGGTCAGTCTCCGAGAGGCCATACCTCGTACTCGGGCCGGATGTCTGTCCAGACTTTGATGCAGCTTTAAGTTTCTTTTCCGGTTCTTTCTGACTTCTCTTCTTGTCACTCATGTTTATATATTGTAGTGGAAGTTCCTTGGGTCAGGTAAATACAGGATACCTCTAAATAATAATAAATACGTGGGAAAATAAAGCCGCTGCTAGCGGAGCTCCGCTTCAGACGTCCATCTCCTGTAACGGACGAGACCCGTATTACTAAAGCTCTTCTTTGCAGCATTATGCATTGTACAAGTCAGCATTTGTATGATATATAATTTATAGTTTTGTTTCTTATTACTAAGTACAGTTAGGTCCATAAATATTTGGACAGAGAGAACTTTTTTCTAATTTTGGTTCTGTACATTACCACAATGAATTTTAAATGAAACAACTCCGATGCAGCTGAAGTGCAGACTTTCAGCTTTAATTCAGTGGGGTGAACAAAACGATTGCATAAAAATGTGAGGCAACTAAAGCATTTTTTAACACAATCCCTTCATTTCAGGGGCTCAAAAGTAATTGGACAAATTAAATAACTGGTGTGGTGGATTGCCGGCTTTCGATTCCGGTTCTCACCCCCAGGCCGCCAGGAGGAGCTCTCCCAACAGCGTGAAAGTCCCCCGAGTTCCAGCAGGGCCTCATGGACTATGTAGTTTTTATACGCAGCCCTGCTGGATACCTTGGGGGCCACCCAGGAGTCGCTGTAGGAGGACTCGGAGGCTCTTATGTGCCTTATAACCCGGGAGTACGTCACAGTCACGTGACAGGAAGATACGATGTGCTCCCGGGTTGAAGAAAAGGACTGTTTACCCTGACCCGGAAGGGATAAGGAACTGTGGACAGATTGGACAGGAACACCTCCAGGTCAGGGTGTATAAAAGGACGATGGGAAATCCCAGATGTTGAGCTGAGTTGGGTGGAAGGGTGGCAAAGCGTCTGGGAGTGTGGAGGATTGATTATTGTGTATTGATTTATTATTATTATTATTGAGTATTGTGGAGAGGAGGGTGCTTTGTGCACTTTATTGTCCTAATAAATATTCATATTTGGACTTTTACCTGGTGTCTGACGTCTAGTCTGAGGGTTCAAGGGGTCACGGAGACCTCTATCTATCACAGTTGACGTAGTCTCGGCAGGATTCTCTGGCCGTCGGATTTGGCAGAGGACCTGAATTTAAATAAATTTTACTGTGGACAGAACCCTGAGAAGACAACGTCCAGAACACGCAGTAACATCGCCTGAACCTACCTTCACCACGTCCGATATGGGGAAGAAGAAGGACAAGCAGAGCGACATCGCCAGCAGGAGAGCCATGCTCGTAATGGCCGACGCCCGGGAGGAGCTACGGAGCAGCTGCACAACTCGGGAGAAACCTCCATGTACAGACGATCGCTCTAAGGTATGTGCCGGGAATTTAACAAATAACCCATTTGAAATAACTCACTTTGTCCCGTGCATGTACCTCGGAAAAGATCACTTGGAGGCTCCGCGGGAAAGCGGGGATATTCCCGAAGATAGTGACACGCTCCTGTTCGAGCCAATGAGCAGTAATGGCAACTTCCGCATGTTGACGGTCGGCGAGGAACACGTGATCGACCCTGGTGTGTTCTGGGAACGAGGAGGTCCGCGTCCCGCTGTTTGTGCCTTCGTCTATGAAGAGACGGACTTGGACTTCCAGAAGGGAATGGGGGAGGCGATCGAAGCACTGCTCACCCCGCAAGAAGGTAAGGAGGACCGAGTAATGGCTGCCTGGTCTGCTGACAAATTAAAAAAGACAGACCGCAGTCCGCCAAAGAAGGCAACCCAGTCCTCAAACATTAAGAACTCCAATTCCCAGAAGCCTGTGCGCAACCCAATCGAGCACGTGCCAAGAGAAGGCGTGCTCATTGGCTCCCAGCTGGGAGGTTTGGCTAGTGATGGCTTATGCCTGCCTCCGGCTGAATTAAATAACTTTTTTGATGTGCGCGAGCTGGAAAAGTTGCTTCAGCCCGTGCACAGTTTCTTACAGATTGTGGCAACAATAAAGAAGATCGTTGGAGAGCTGGGAGCTGCGGCTGAAGCGCCGTTAAGAAAGGTAGACGAGTACCTGCGGCGGTTTGGTCAAGAGCGTCCCGTGTTATATGATTTGGCGGTACAAGTAGGAAATACCGGTACCGTATATAATGAAATAGGGACGCAGTATGAAATGGGCCCGCGTTTGATAAGTAGCGGGTGCCAAACCACTGCGAGCCCTACACGAGAGTGTGGGATAATGACAGAAGGGGCGGGGGAAGCACCAATCAAACCGGAGCAGTTGGAACGTACTGTCTCTCGGGGCGATAAGGTGCTGAAGACGCCGCCTCCTTCTAATAAAAAATCAAAGGGTGTTCAGACAGAAAAAGGGCTCTCTTTTACTAATAGAGAGAGCCAAACTGTGGATATACCCCAGATTAAAAGGGCGGTTCAGGGAAATAAAATCTGTGCCGTACAGCATAAAGGGACACAGTGTGATCCGGCACCACGTTTAATTAGTAGCGGGTGTCAAAGCACTGTGAACCCGACAATAGATTGTGGAATGGTGACTGAGTGGTCGGGTGAAGGTCCGATCGAACCGGGACAGCGATATGAGACGGCTTCCCGGAGCGATACAGACCTCGAGACCCCGACCCGCGTGATGAGGGAGTTGTCGCTCGTTACTGGAGGGGTGGAGGAAGTGCCGATCAAACCGGGGCAGCTGATAAGTGCTGTTACCCGGGGCGAGGTGGTACTAATGACGCTGCCTCCTATAATGCGTAGAACAACGGGCGTGCAAACAGCAAAGAGGCTCTCTCTTTTCCATAGAGAGCCTCACGCTGTGCACAAGCCCCAGAATAAGCAGGAGATCCACAAACTGAAACACGGGTCTCCTGACAAGATGGAGAGAAGGGCTGAGAGCAGCAAAGTGGCCGTAAAACCCTCCTTGGCGGAGGGAAGGGCGGAGCAAACATTGACAGAGTTCCCGAGATGTTTCTGGTCTCGCAGAGGGGGACAACCAGGAGGACATCGTCGGTGTTACAACTGTCATCGGCCGGGCCACGTGTGGCGAAGTTGTCCCCAGAGGACAGGGGAGCGGTGGGACAGAAGATACACCGTTCCCCCAAGGTTTGCTGGGGAGCCTAGACAACGTAGCCAAGGTCCGGCTAACGCGTCGTCCTGGAGGAGGACGTCCCTCGCGGGGCTGGTCGCTTCGCCCCAGTTGGCTTCGCTAAGGGGGGGGAATTGTGGTGGATTGCCGGCTTTCGATTCCGGTTCTCACCCCCAGGCCGCCAGGAGGAGCTCTCCCAACAGCGTGAAAGTCCCCCGAGTTCCAGCAGGGCCTCATGGACTATGTAGTTTTTATACGCAGCCCTGCTGGATACCTTGGGGGCCACCAGGAGTCGCTGTAGGAGGACTCGGAGGCTCTTATGTGCCCTATAACCCGGGAGTACGTCACAGTCACGTGACAGGAAGATACGATGTGCTCCCGGGTTGAAGAAAAGGACTGTTTACCCTGACCCGGAAGGGATAAGGAACTGTGGACGGATTGGACAGGAACACCTCCGGGTCAGGGTGTATAAAAGGACGATGGGAAATCCCAGACGTTGAGCTGAGTTGGGTGGAAGGGTGGCAAAGCGTCTGGGAGTGTGGAGGATTGATTATTGTGTATTGATTTATTATTATTATTGAGTATTGTGGAGAGGAGGGTGCTTTGTGCACTTTATTGTCCTAATAAATATTCATATTTGGACTTTTACCTGGTGTCTGACGTCTAGTCTGAGGGTTCAAGGGGTCACGGAGACCTCTATCTATCACACTGGAAATAAAATGTTCATTTCTAATACTTGGTTGAAAACCCTTTGCTGGCAATGACAGCCTGATGTCTTGAACTCATGGACATCACCAGATGCTGGGTTTCCTCCTTTTTAATGCTCTGCCAGGCCTTTACTGCAGCGGCTTTCAGTTGCTGTTTGTTTGTGGGCCTTTCTGTCTGAAGTTTAGTCTTCAACAAAGTGAAATGCATGCTCAATTGGGTTAAGATTAGATAACTGACTTGACCATTCAAGAACTCCTGGTTGCTTTGGCTGTATGTTTTGGGTCTTTGTCCATCTGTATCATGAAATGCTGCCCAATCAATTTGACTGCATTTAGCTGGATTTGAGTAGACAGTATGTCTCTGAACACCTCTGAATTCATTTGGCTGCTTCTGTCCTATGTCACATCATCAATAAACACTAGTGTCCCAGTGCCACTGGCAGCCATGCACACCCAAGCCATCACACTGCCTCCACCATGTTTTACAGATGATGTGGTATGCTTTGGATAGATAGATAGATAGATAGATAGATACTTTATTAATGAGCTGTTCCATGCCTTCTCCATACTTATTTCTTGCCATCATTCTGGTAGAGGTTGATCTTGGTTTCATCTGTCCAAAGAATGTTTTTCCAGAACTGCGCTGGCTTTTTTAGATGTTCTTTAGCAAAGTCCAATCTAGCCTCTCTATTCTTGAGGCTTATGAGTGGCTTGCACCTTGCTGTGCACCCTCTGTATTTACTTTCATGCAGTCTTCTCTTTATGGTAGACTTGGATATCGATATTCCTACCCCCCTGGAGAGTGTTGTTCACTTGGTTGGCTGTTGTGAAGGGGTTTCTCTTCACCATGGAAATGATTCTGCGATCATCCACCACTGTTGTCTTCCAGGGACGTCCAGGTCTTTTTGTGTTGCTGAGTTCACCAGTGCTTGCTTTCTTTCTCAGGATGTACCAAACTGTAGATTTTGCCACTCGTAATATTGTAGCAATTTCTCAGATGGGTTTTTTCTGTTTTCGCAGCTTAAGGATGGATTCTTTCACCTGCATGGAAAGCTCCTTTGACCGCATGTTGTCTGTTCACAGCAAAATCTTCCACATGCAAGCACCATACCTCAAATCAACTCCAGGCCTTTTATCTGCTTAATTGATAATGACATAACGATGGACTTGCCCACACCTGCCCATGAAATAGCCTTTGAGTCAATTGTCCAATTACTTTTGAGCCCCTGAAATGAAGGGATTGTGTTAAAAAAATGCTTTAGTTGCCTCACATTTTTATGCAGTCGTTTTGTTCACCCCACTGAATTAAAGCCCTCACAGGTGGCGCAGTGGTAGTGCTGCTGCTTTGCAGTAAGCAGACTGTGGAAGATTGTGGGTTTGCTTCCCGGTTCCTCCCTGTGTGGATAGCGCTTTGAGTACTGAGAAAAGCGCTATATAAATGTAATGAATTATTATTATTATTAAAGCTGAAAGTCTGCACTTCAACTGCATCTGAGTTGTTTCATTTAAAATTCATTGTGGTAATGTACAGAACCAAAATTAGAAAAAAGTTGTCTCTGTCCAAATATTTATGGACCTAACTGTATTACCTGGCACAATTATTTAAAATATATTGATCATCTAAAAACATTAATTTCGCCTGGCGATTCTGTTGAGTTTTTGAACTCTGCTGATGCCAAATGTACTTCAAATGGAGCTTGATGAATAATGATTTGAAGCACTCAGCAGACATGCGCACTAATTAATGAAACGTGGAACGCAGTTTAAAGCACTGAGTAGACATGGGCACTGGTTAGTGAATCGCTGCACACGATTGGAAACACTCATCAGACATGTGCACTGGAATTGAATCGTGAAGCGCAGTTCAAAGCACTGAGCAGACATGTGCACTAGTTAGTGAATCATTGCATGCGGTTCAAAACACTGATCAGACATGCGCACTGGGATTGAATCATGGGAGTGTAGTTCAAAGCACTGTTCAGACATGCCCAGTGGTATTGACACACGGTTCAAAGCACTGAGTAAACATAAGCATTGGGATTGAATCATGAAGCACGTTTCGAAGCACTGAGCAGACATGCGCACTGGTCAATGAAGTGTGGAACACGGTTCGAAACACCGAGCAAACATGCACACTGGCTAATGAACTGTCTAGTGCAGTTCAAAATGACAAGCAGACACGCACACTGGTTAATTAATTAAAGGGACACTTTTTAATCAGAGTACAGCAACAAGTCAATGAAACGTCTGGGATATTGATCTGGTCAGTTAAGTAGCAGGGGTAGCTGCTTTGCTGTTAATAAAATTAACAACAGGTGCACTAGAGGGGCAACAATGAGACGACCCCCAAAACAGGAATGTTTAACAGGTGGAGGCCACTAACATTTTTCCCTCCTCATCTTTTCTTACTGTTTTTCCACTAGTTTTGAATTTGGCTACGGTCAGTGTCACTACTGGTATAATGAAGCGATACCTGCACCCTACAGAGTTTGCACAGGTAGTTCAACTTCTCCAGGATGACACATCAATACAAAGGTTTGCTGTGTCTCCCAGCACAGTCTCAAGGGCATGAAGGAGACTCCAGGAGACAAGCAGTTACTCTAGGAGAGCTAGACAAGGCCATAGAAGGTCCTTAACCCATCAGCAGGACCAGTATCTGCTCCTTTGGGCAAGGAGGAATAGGATGAACACTGCCAGAGCCCTACAAAATGATCTCCAGCAGGCCACTGGTGTGAATGTCTCTGACCAAACAAGAAGAAAACAGACTTCATGAGGGTGACCTGAGGTCCTGACGTCCTCTAGTGGGCCCTTTGCTTACTGCCCTACACCATGGAGCTTGATTGGCATTTGCCATAGAATACCAGAATTGGCAGGTCCACCACTGGCACCCTGTAAATTTACAGATGAGAGCAGGTTCATCCTTAGCATATGTGACAGACGTGAAAGTGTCTGGAGAAGCCGTGAAGAATGTTATGCTGCCTGTAACATCGTTCAGCATTACCGGTTTGGTGGTGGGTCAGTGATGGTCTGGGGAGGCATATTTATGGAGGGACACACAGACCTCTACAGGCAAGACAACGGCACCTGAACTGCCATTAGGCTATCAGGATGAAATCCTTGGACCCATTGTCAAACCCTATTCTGGTGCAGTGGGTCCTGGGTTCCTCCTGGTGCACGACAATGCCTGGCCTTATGTGGCGAGAGTATGCAGGCAGTTCCTGGAGGATGAAGAATTGATACCACTGACTGGCCCCAATGCTTGCTTGGCCTAAATCCAATGGAACACCTCTGGGACATTATGTTTCAATTCATCTGACGCCGCCAGGTTGCACCTCACACTGTCAAGGAGTGCAGTGATGCCCTGGTCCAGATCTGGGAGGAGATCCCCCAGGACACCATATGTCATCTCATTAGGAGCATGTCCCGAAGTTGTCAGGCATGCATACAAGTACGTGAGGGCCATACAGACTACCGAGTATGATTTTGAGTAGCTGCAATTGCAGCAAAGTGGACTAGACTGCCGCATCATTTTTTCACTTTGATTTTCAGGGTGTCTTTGAATTCAGCCCTCTGTAGGTTGATAATTTTCATTTCCATCAAACCATATGGCATCCTTTTGTTCCTAACACATTACCCAGTCCATATCAGTATAGATATCTAGCAGGATTTTTTTTTTTCTCATTGAGATCTGATGTGTTCACTGATGCCGTTCAGTCACAATCCCTGTGTAACCTGACAAATCTTGAATTGTTTTGCAAAGGATGAGGAAAAAATTGCAGTGTCCAGATGTGCAAAGCTGATAGAGAGACCTGTCCATACAGATTCAAGGCTGTCATGGCTGACAAAGATGCTGTTACTCAATACTGACTTGAATACTTATTCAATCAATTATTATGTGTTTTATATTTGTAATTAATTTATTGCACGTTGCAGAGAGCTGTTTTCACTTTTTCTGTTGCTTAATGTTAAAAGAGCTAAATTAAATCCACTGTTATTCAATGTTGTATAACAATAAAATGTTAAAACTTACAAGGGGTTGAATACTTTTCATAAGGACGCACATTACTTGCCATTTTATCATGTTTGTATTACAAATTACATGGTTGTTTGTGAATATTTTTCTATGTTAGGTGAGTGCACATATTCTTCATTGACTTGCACTATGCACTGTTCTAATCCTCATTTAAATTTGAATTTTTCTATTAGAGTCATTTATTTTTTGACCCATTACATATGGTTTAGTTTGCTTAAAAAAATTCCTTGAAACAAATTCAACAAAATCATCCTCTGCTAATAACAGAATGTTACTAAGAAACCCATGACAGTAAGGCAATATTTGGAGATTACAATAACATCACAGTTACCAGAATCAAGCAAAAGCAGCAAATCACTAAGGCAGACAAGAAAACAGAATATTGCCTATAGTGTGAATGTATGAATCTTCTATAAATCCAATATTATAGATTTGTTTTAATCTTGAGAGATAGTACAGCTCAGGAAAAACAGTGCCTGCATATGCAAGTTTAAGGTTACACAAATTGGGCTATAACAAAAAGTAGCTAGATAAACATTTACTATTTTCATAATTACATATCATAAACAGTGGCCAGACCTAATCAATTTTCACGTAGTTTGCCAGCATCAATCATGGGACAACATAGGTAGTAAGAGATGAATGGACAAAGGAACAAGATTTGTGTATTAATATTTGAGCTCCTCTGATTTTATTGCTAAATTTTGAGTAAAATATGTCCAATCCATATTCTTACTTGTACAGACTTCACTGCCCTCCTTTAACCGCCACCTTATCGTGGTGGAGGGATTTGCGTGTCCCAATGATCCTAGGAGCTCTGTTGTCTGGGGCTTTATGCCCCTGGTAGGGCCATCCAAGGCAAACTGGTCCTAAGTGAGGGATGAGACAAAGAGCGGTTAAACAAACCTCCTATGAAGAAAAACAATTTTGGACAGCGTTTTCCCTCGCCCGGACGCGGGTCACCGGGGCCCCACTCTGGAGCCAGGCCTGGAGGTGGGGCTCGATGGCGAGCGCCTGGTGGCCAGGCCTGCACCCATGGGGCTCGGCCAGGCACAGCCCGAAGAGGCAACGTCGGTCCCCCTTCCCATAGGCTCACCACCTATGGGAGGGGCCAAGGAGGTCGGGTGCAGTGTGAGTTGGGTGGTGGCCGAAGGCGGGGACCTTGGCGGTCCGATCCTCGGCTACAGAAGCTGGCTCTTGGGACGTGGAATGTCACCTCTCTGAAGGGGAAGGAGCCTGAGCTAGTGCGCGAAGTTGAGAGGTTCCGGCTAGATATAGTCAGACTCACCTCGACGCACAGCTTGGACTCTGGAACCAATCTCCTTGAGAGGGGCTGGACTCTGTACCACTCTGGAGTTGCCCCCGGTGAGAGGCGCCGAGCAGGTGTGGGTATACTTATTGCCCCACAACTTGGAGCCTGTACATTGGGGTTTACCCCGGTGGACGAGAGGGTAGCCTCCCTTCGCCTTCGGGTGGGGGGATGGGTCCTAACTGTTGTTTGTGCGTATGCACCGAACAGCAGTTCGGAGTACCCACCCTTTTTGGAGTCCCTGGAGGGTGTGCTAGAGGGCATACCTTCTGGGGACTCCCTCGTTCTGCTGGGAGACTTCAATGCTCACGTGGGCAATGACAGTGAGACCTGGAAGGGCGTGATTAGGAGGAATGGCCCCCCCGATCTGAACCCGAGCGGTGTTTTGTTATTGGACTTCTGTGCTCGTCACGGATTGTCCATAACGAACACCATGTTCAAGCATAGGGGTGTTCATATGTGCACTTGGCACCAGGACACCCTAGGCCTCAGTTCGATGATCGACTTTGTGGTCGTGTCATCAGACTTGCGGCCACATGTCTTGGACACTCGGCTGAAGAGAGGGGCGGAGCTGTCAACTGATCACCACCTGGTGGTGAGTTGGCTTCGATGGTGGGGGGAGGATGCCGGTCAGGCGTGGTAGGCCCAAACGTGTTGTGAGGGTCTGCTGGGAACGTCTGACAGAGCCCCCTGTCAGAAGTAGCTTCAACTCCCACCTCCGGCAGAACTTCGACCACATCCCGAGGGAGGTGGGGGACATTGAGTCCGAATGGGCCATGTTCCGTGCCTCTATTGTTGAGGCAGCTGACCGGAGCTGTGGCCGTAAGGTGGTCGGCGCCTGTCGTGGCGGCAATCCCCGAACCCGTTGGTGGACACCGGCGGTGAAGGATGCCGTCAAGCTGAAGAAGGAGTCCTACAGGACCCTTTTGTCCTGTGGGACCCTGGAGGCAGCTGATAGGTACCGGCAGGCCAAGCGGAATGCGGCTTTGGTGGTTGCTGAGGCAAAAACTCGGGCGTGGGAGGAGTTTGGGGAGGCCATGGAGAACGACTTTCGGACGGCTTCGAGGAGATTCTGGTCCACCATCCGGTGTCTCAGGAAGGGGAAGCAGTGCAGTGTCAACACTGTATATGGTGGGGATGGTGCGCTGCTGACCTCGACTCGGAACGTTGTGGGTCGGTGGGGGGAGTACTTCGAAGACCTCCTCAATCCCATTAACATGCCTTCCAATGAGGAAGCAGAGCCTGGGGACTCGGAGGTGGGCTCCCCCATCTCTGGGACTGAGGTCACCGAGATGGTCAAAAAACTCCTTGGTGGCAGGGCCCCGGGGGTGGATGAGATACGCCCGGAGTTCCTCAAGGCTCTGGATGTTGTAGGACTGTCTTGGCTGACACGCCTCTGCAACATCGCATGGACATCAGGGACAGTGCCGCTGGATTGGCAGACCGGGGTGGTGGTCCCCTTCTTTAAGAAGGGGGATCGGAGGGTGTGTTCCAACTACAGAGGGATCACACTCCTCAGCCTCCCTGGAAAAGTCTATTCAGGGGTCCTGGAGAGGAGGGTCCATCGGATAGTCGAGCCTCGGATTCAGGAGGAACAGTGTGGTTTTCGTCCTGGTCGCGGAACAGTGGACCAGCTCTATACCCTTAGCAGGGTCCTGGAGGGTGCATGGGAGTTTGCCCAACCAGTCTACATGTGTTTTGTGGACTTGGAAAAGGCATTCAACCGTGTCCCTCAGGGAATCCTGTGGGGGGTACTCCGAGAGTATGGGGTACCGGCCCCCCTGATAAGGGCTGTTCGGTCCCTGTACGATCGTTGCCAGAGCCTGGTCCGCATTGCCGGCAATAAGTCGAACCCGTTTCCAGTGAGAGTTGGACTCCGCCAGGGCTGCCCTTTGTCACCGATTCTGTTCATAACTTTTATGGACAGAATTTCTAGGCGCAGCCAGGGCGTTGAGGGGGTCCGGTTTGGTGGGCTCAGGATTGGGTCACTGCTTTTTGCAGATGATGTTGTCCTGTTTGCTTCATCAGGCCGTGATCTTCAGCTCTCTCTGGATCGGTTCGCAGCCGAGTGTGAAGCGGCTGGGATGAGAATCAGCACCTCCAAATCCGAGACCATGGTCCTCAGCCGGAAAAGGGTGGAGTGCCCTCTCAGGGCTGGTGGCGAGATCCTGCCCCAAGTGGAGGAGTTCAAGTATCTCGGGGTCTTGTTCACGAGTGAGGGAAGAAGGATCGCGAGATCGACAGGTGGATCGGTGCGGCATCCGCAGTAATGCGGGCACTGCATCGGTCTGTCGTGGTGAAAAAGGAGCTGAGCCGCAAGGCGAAGCTCTCAATTTACCAGTCGATCTATGTTCCTACCCTCACCTATGGTCATGAGCTATGGGTAGTGACCGAAAGAACGAGATCGCGAATACAAGCGGCTGAAATGAGTTTCCTCCGCAGGGTGTCTGGGCCTTCCCTTAAAGATAGGGTGAGAAGCTCAGTCATCCGGGAGGGGCTCAGAGTAGAGCCGCTGCTCCTCCGCATCGAGAGGAGTCAGATGAGGTGGCTCGGGCATCTGATCAGGATGCCTCCTGGACGCCTCCCTGGTGAGGTGTTCCAGGCACGTCCAACCGGGAGGAGGCCCCGTGGAAGACCCAGGACACGCTGGAGGGACTATGTCTCTCGACTGGCCTGGGAACGCCTTGGGATTCTCCCAGAAGAGCTAGAAGAAGTGGCTGGGGAGAGGGAGGTCTGGGCATCTCTGCTCAAGCTGCTGCCCCCGCGACCCGACCTTGGATGAGCGGGAGACAATGGATGGATGGATGGACAGACTTCACTGAACTATTTTAGTCAACATTTGAATAAGGTGACAAAAGAGAGTACTTACAGTACCACACTATCTACAGCTGCTGCCGTTACTATAATTTTTGATTTGTCTGCCAATCAGAAGCATATTCAGCCTTTGGAGCACCTTTTCTTAAAGGATAGCCTTTTCTTTACAGATAACTGAGAGACACTGAGAGTGTTGAACATTCCATTTCAAAACCAAGCGCATTAATATGGAGTTGTTTATGACGTCCTATGTGGTTTCTACAAACTTAAGTATCTCTAGGGCCATTGGTGGCAATTCAGCCAAAAGAGTAATTATGAGGTCAGGTACTGGTGTTGGGCAAGAATATGGGGCACACAATTGGCATTACAATTAAACCCAAATGTATTCAATAGGGTTGAGGTGAGGGCTCTGTGCAGGCAACTCAAGTTCCTTCACATTAAAGCTTTGTTCACAGAGATAAAGTCAAGCTGGAAGAGAAAAGAACCTTCCCTACTTCTCCTGGCATCTGCCAAAACCAGATTTATGCTCAGATTACCAGATAATGAAGTGCGATTCATCACTCCAGTGGACAAATTTCCACTGATCTAGAGTGTAACTGGGGGATACTTTTATGCTACTTCGGTCGACGATTGGCCTTGCACATACCGATTTTAGGCTTGTGTTCAGTTGCTGAGACAAGTAAACCCATTTCGTGAAGCTCCTGCCACACAGTTCTTAGGCTGATGTTATTTCCAGAGGCAGTTTGGAACTCTATTGTGAGTAATGCAGTAGAGGATGGGTAATTTTTATGTGCTGTGTCCTTCAGCACTTGGCACCCCCAGTCTATTCATTTGCATGGCTGGCCACTTTGTGCTTGAGCTGTTACTGCTCCTTGAAACTTCCATTTCACAATAATACCACTTACAGTTGATTGTGGCAGATCTAGCAGAGCAGAAATTCACATAATGACTTGAGCAAAGATGGCTTTCGATGACAATGCCATGTTTAACACTAGAATCCCAGAAGCCATCAAACACCACCACATATTTTCACACATTGTCTTTAACCAAACATATTCCCAAACTCACTTAAATTCCTTCAGATATACTTCACTCACAGAGATCTCTTTCACATTGCACAACATACTCAGTTACTTAAACTGTCTTTAACACATTATACTCAAGTTTTATTATTATTATTATTTAGCATCTACTATTTACAGCATTTACACACTCACTTTCTCTTCATTACTTACACTTACACCATGCAGAGAATATGCAAGTTTGAACCTTAATTTCCTGTTGGTGGGCAACAGTGCCAACCACTGCACCACTGTATCACCCTTACTTCAATCACCTAACAGCTGATGGAAAGCATTTAAAACAATGTCCATAACAAATATGCATCTTCACATACACACACACACAAGCAGCATTTTATCCTTGAAAAAAATTGTCTCCTCTATATTTTACAATTTTCAAAGAACATTTTTCCCTAAGACTTGATCAGGGTCTGAAGGAAAGATATTTTATAAACATTTTTATAAGCAAAGTGGAGATGTTTTCATTTTATCAAATATTACACATTTTCAAAACTCTCATTTTAACCCAAATGAACTTCGAGTTCTGGACCATTATCAGATATTTCTAAATTTGTGTGCACAATATATTTTACTTTAAACGTTCAGTTTAGTACAAGTACATTTCAGACAAAGATGTCCCATTCACACATTTCTTAGGCACAAAACATTTTCAGACACACGAAAAAATTCTTTCAACATGTCATCTCATACACAAATTTCTTTAAATCTGCTGTGCATCAAGACATCTATTTACTTACACACTATGCCTGGCACAAAAGAAAAAAAAATACAGACTCATTTATTTTCACAGAACATACAAACTCTACATAAACCTTCCATATTCCTTGTTCGTACTAGTTAACATTTTCCATATACTGCGTAGCATAAATTGTTTACTCTTTAATTATTATGCAATTATCTTATTCTACCTTTAACCCTATCTTCTTGTGGGATTCTCCCTCCCACTGGTTGCAGCCTTATTAACTCAGGGAGGACTTTAACCTTCTTTCTTTTTTTACCGAGGCAGGGGATGCTATCCCCCTACTACGTGCCTGTGACTTGAACCCAGGACTTCAATGTGCCTGAGTCATGAACACAGTACTTCTATGTGCCTGCATCATGAACCCAGGACGTCTCTATACATTTTACAGCATCAATATCTATTGAGACCTTTCGCTAAACCCAGAGATAGTTCTGGGCAACTCCGCCAGACAATAGTGGGTCACTTCCTCCGGACTGCAACCCAGAATAATCCTCCATGCAACAAGGAGTGACCCTGGCACTATCCTTTACTCATCGGCAATCTCTGATGCATCCCAGTGAATCTCTGAAATGACATATGCTCAGCGTGTAAAAGGCACTCACAGAACTCTTAACAACACTAAAAAGTAACCCTAACTCTAAACACAAAGCACTCCTATTCTAATGGCATGAGGTCTAACCCAGCGCATTATCCCCAAAATAACAAATAAACACGCTTCCTCCTATCGTTTCAAGTCCTTTGATTGCATCCTCTGCAGGTGAGTCCTGTGCAGATGGAAACAAGTTGGACCTAATTTCAGACGCACCATAATTACCTCATCGGCTTCACATCTTTTGAGATTCTGCTGGGAGTTCCCTCCGGGGTACAGAATGCCTTAACGTTGGGCCCAAAAACTGTGGTAGAAATTTAACATCTTATTCAAGAAAGAAACATCCCCTAACAGGACAAATCAGTAATCAGGCTGGAGACGGGTTGTTCATTGTATCTTTTAATTACAACTCGGCCAAATTGCCATAGAGGAAGCATTCTTCAAAAGCAGTCTATTACATGGTCAGAGAAACAAAGAATAGAGGTTCATTTTATAAACTGTTGAATTTACATACTGTGCCAATCGATACATGCATTTTACTCAGGTTGGTTCATTGGTTTACACCCAAATGATTTATATAAATGTCTATTTTATTATATTCTGGTTCTTCTTATACTTTTTGAGATGAGCTACCACCCTTGAAATTTCTGTGCATATAACAACTGTCCATTCTTGTTTACAGGACATCTGCTGATTTCTTAGTCATCCTTCAGTACATTTTGTATATTACAACAATCTTTCTTCTGGAAAATTATTTACTTGACCATCTCAGTATTTTTCCTAAATCAGTTCTTATATTTCAGTGTACGTTTTGTTGTTCACTTGACCTTTTGTCTGGTTTCCTGGTGTGCCTGAACAGGTTTCTGACATTTATTAAGCCTTTATGCTATTTCTTTAAGATGAATGCTATGTTACCCTAAAATTATTCTTCCACACTTCCCCCCTTTGGGAAGTGTTAAAGTCCCACTAAAACTGTAAGGAATAATTTCCTACTGAAGCCATGTTCCTAATCTTTATAAAACGTGTATCCTAAATATGTCCCCCATTAGAGGCTAAAAGGAAGTAAAAGATTCCTGGCTAGCTGAATTTGGGGAATAACAGAAATCAATGTAAATCATTAATACCTAAGATAAATCACATAAATCAATAATAACTAATAAAATCAATAATAGTGAACATAGAGTATACTACCATTACATGCTTTCCCCTATAACTCTCAGATTTGCATCCCATAACCTCATGACTTCCAAGTATGATGATGAAAACATTGTCAATAACTATTTGATGTCCTTCTTACCCAACAAACATTACCTATGTTAGCTTACAGAAGTGTACCTAATCCTATATTTTTCATCAATGGTCTGATCATTTATTATTGTTTGTGGCAACACAGACAGCACAAGTATTTACTTTAAATACTTCCAAAGGCCCTAGTTTATGGTGCCAATGATGTGTACAACAATAACCAGAGATAGAATCCTTATACAAACAACCATGCTCACATCCTCATGCTCTCACCCACAAAGTTGTCACAATTTACATCCTGCTTTGGTCTTAAATTAGATGATTACCTTTGCTACATAAAAACAACTATCTTGTTAAAAGTAGGTGTTAATCCTCCCTTCAGAAGATGTCGGCACTACATTCATTAATGCAAGCCACTGGCTCATGTCAAGGTCACGTTAAAATTGCAAGGGTTGTACCCAAGCTTCTTATTGATGTTAGTCTTCTGCCACCAGCTGGGATGCTTGGTTTGTTTCTGGGCTTTTAAATTTCACAAACTGCACACTCACTACTCCATGCATAAGGCATTCCATCTCTGTTGTGCTGAATTATTATTATGTTTTGCTATCTTCTATATTACTTAGGCCCAAGAAACTATAATATATTATTTGTCCTGTATTGCCATCAACTGTTTCTGTCTACATGGCCCTAATTTCCCCAATTCCTAAAAACACCGTCAGCAGTCTCCCACAAACTTAATTTCCCTTATATCATGTTCTACAAACTTTAAAGGTTTGTACTATATCCTGCATCTAATTTAGCACGTTTAAACTTTAAAACCAATATCATAAAATTTGTGTCCTAATGTTGCACCTAATCTTAATGCAAAGTTCCGAATACATTAATATTCACTTTTGTTCCATCCTTTTGTATCAATTACTATTACACAATAAAATTCACATTCTTCATGAAAAACAATAGTTATCAAACAAATGGTGCATTTTGCTTGTATCAAGGGACTTCTAGTTTAAACTTTATCTTCACCTTATATCAATAGATTTAGACATTTTGTCCTGCGTGTCTCTATTCCCATGCTTACTACCATGCTTCATAGTTAACAAATTTCCCTTTATGTTAAACTGTATATTATTAATTCTATAATTAAAATCAATAACCAAGAAAGCTTATATTGAATTGACTTTTAACTGGAAATACTTCAAGTGCTAATATGATAATAACTAATGTAATTAAGTATTACATTACGTGTTAAATCCTGATTATAGTTCAAATTACATACAAATGTTAAAAGTGTTTTTTTTCCACCAAGTATCTATAGACTATCCAAAAATATTTACTCTTACAAAATGCCTTCACTCTGAGTGCTGACCAAGTTATACTAATTAAATTTTCTAAACTTGCTATACAGGTTAAACCCAAAATTATTCAAACTCATAACAATTGTGCAGTACTTTCATTAATAAAACAATAGTTACAAATATTCAAGAAATACATGTTGCTTATGAAAAAGAGTTCTTTGCCTTGCAGTGCTTGAAGATAATTTTGTCTTTCCTACTTCTTAGTTGTTTCAGCCTTCTGCTGCTATGCACCTAAACTCTGGAATAGCTTACCAATTAAAATTCACCAGGCTAATACGGTGAAGCACTTTTAAAAAAAAAAAACTGCTAAAAACACATTATTTTAATATGGCTTTCTCATAGCTTCATTTTAGTTTAACCCTGATATCTGTATGTACATTTAATTATCATTATCATTCCTGGTCGCTTCGAAATCCGTACTAGCCCCTACTTTCTCTGTTGTTCTTTTTCCAGTTTTCTGTGGTGGCGATCTGCGCTGCCACCACCACCCAATCAAAGCACCGTGCTGTCCCTACATTGATGGATTAAATGCCAGAGGTCCACTTGACCATAATCATCAAATTCTTCCATGTGAAGCCTGAAAACCATGAGGACTGATTGAGATAATTTATGTTAGGTAGAATGCTTAGAGGGGGATGGGCGGTTTCGTGGCCTGGAACCCCTGCAGATTTTTTTTTTTTTCCTCCAGATTTTTTTTTTTTTCTTCTGTCCTCCCTGGCCATCGGAGCTTATTTTTATTCTATGTTAATTAGTATTGCCTAATTTTATTTTTATATTTTGTCTTTTTTCTCTTTCTTCATCCTGTAAAGCACTTTGAGCTACATCTTTTGTATGAAAATGTGCTATATAAATAAATGTTTTTGTTGTTTACCATCCATAACTCCATGGTTCAAATATTCCTTGAAAGATGTTGCTTCAGAAAAATAAAGATTAGGTTGTGGTTCTGACTCCCAGGGCAAGAAGAATTCAAGTACTTGGTCAACAACTGTCATAAAATTGCAAATGAGTGGACGAATTGTAAGGTAAATCAAAGACAGTTAAAGTGGGCACTGGCATAGAACATAAAACCCTGTACATTCAAAATGTGAATCGCGTCTTTGGGTCCAATATCCCGAACCAAAGGATATCAATATCTGGAATTCTTCATCTAACAAATGAGGTTCTTGTCTGGATGCCATGCAAGCTGCCCTCAATGATTTTGGACCCACGATGATCTTTTGGCATCAATGGTAACCTGCACAGTTGAATTGTTAGGAGCTGGAAGCTGTGATCCATGGGACTCAAATTTGAGTATGTTGTCCAGAAGTCAATTGGTTGATGGCTTGGTCTACAGTTTAATCCCCTGTCTGGTATGGCTTGTTTCTCCTTGGGAATGGATGATTTATTTGTCTGCAGACCTTTGGCACAGCATAGTCTCCAGGTTCAAATTCAAGTGCTATCATAAACAACATGCTAGGAAAAACAGCTTTTACCTGCAAGTGTAAAGACTTAAAAGTTTTGTTCCATATTATTCAGCATTGCAATACTTCTATCTGTACATGTTTTGAAAGTTACTTATGGATTCCAAAATATCTCAAGGTGTTAGGCCTGTTTCGTTGGGGGTACCCCTTATCAAAAATAATGCTAGCGGTAAAACAGATGGTTATTTTATTCAGTCTCTGTCTCAAAGGCAATTTGCTTTTATGGTTAAAAATCAATTCTGCACCTAGTAAATACAATGGTGAAATTTCCACTCATTGTAGCTATTATGTTCAAAAAATATCCCTCAATAAAAAAAAAAATGTCCACAGTTTCCATAGAATCTAGTTTGTCCATTGTTGTGGACCCCACTCAATTAAAAGCATATTCATCATAAAAAGTAAATATCATAATATAAAATAAAGTCAATGTTAATTATATATATAAATGTAATGAGGTGGGATTAGGAAGGTGTCGGTCGTAAAGTTTTATTTATTATGAGGATGTTCTTCTTCTTAAGTTTGTATATGCTGGGTTCATGTCCAAATGTCTGTTAAAGGCGTTTTCGTTTGATAGCCAAGATTCAGCCAGGTCTCTGGCACTTTTAGTACTGGCCTTAAATCTTACTTGTACATTGTCCCAGTTAAATGTATGTCCAGCTGAATTTGTGTGCATATAAAATCGGTGATCGTTAGTCCTTCCTTCTGACGGTGTTTTGATGCTCCTGTATACGTGTTGTGATTCTTTTTGATGTTTGTCCTATGTATACCACTGGGCAAGAACTGCATGGAATGCTATAAACTGCGTTTTGTGTCTCTGCTGTCGATTTCTTGTTTTTGGCATTAACAAGGACAGTGCACAGATTGTTCGTAGGTTTGTGTGCTATTCTGATGCCTGATTTGGACAGCTCAGGAATAAAAACTACTTTATGATAAACGGGATTCATTCTCTCCCTTTGTGGATCTCCAACTACAAAAATGCAAACCTTATCACAGACCTTCCCTTCCATATTATATATATATATACACACACATATATATATACACACCAAAGGAAAAGCATTCAATTGTCTCAAAATATTCAAACTATTGGCACACAACCTCTGCTGTTACACAAATAACTTTGCAAACTAAACATCGATCTTTCCCCCCTTACAGGAAATGTGGAGAAACAAGGTATCGGTCAGTGAAAACATCTGAATCCTGTCCCATTAAACTTGGCAAGAGCCGAGTTCTCCTATAGAGAACACAAAGATGTCCAGGAGTGGGAAACCAAACAAAAGAAAAGAGAAAGTAGAGTGGTGTGGAGGTTATTAGTTAAAGTCATGTTCTGTGGAGGTTCATATAGAAAATTTTAAAGTATTTCCTTTACTTTCTTATTCCAGTCTTGTACTGCAAATGTCAAAGAAGAAATACACAGTCAGGACTGATAAATTCCTAATTATTTCTAGAAATAAGAGCAAATTAAACTAAAACAGTTAAGCTCCACATTCCCTTTCCCAATTGCTCTAACTTCAGAATATTGTTCAATTATGTGCAGTCTTCAAGAAATGCTGAACACATACCTAAAACAGAAACTTTTCCATGTTATACTAAAAATAACGTGAAGTGTATGATGTGTATAGACTTCAGTCCAAATATCAGATAAATGCGTGCACTGACATTCAAGAATATCACTAAAGAAAAAAACAAAAATCATTCAATTTACATATTAAATGTCTTTGAGTTACAAACCCAAGCTGAAGTATTAATCAACAGGAAAGTTGATATGTCTTCTTGGATGGTACAGAGGTAAGAACTGCTGCCTTATAACTAAAAGGTTCTGGCTTCGAGTCGGGGCACTTCGTGTTTTGAATAGTGAGCTACTATTATTAACTACTATATATATATATATATATATATATATATATATATATATATATATATATATATATATTGTGATATGTGGCCGGCCTTTCATCATGGCCAATACCCCGAGGCCGCCAGGTGGAGCCCTCCCTGCAGCATGGAGGTGCCCCGAATGCCAGCAGGGAATACTGGACAATGTAGTTTTTATCCCCAGCCCTGTTGGATACCTTGGGGCCTGCTAGAAGGCGCTGCAGGGAGGAATGAAGTCTATTTGCCTTACGCCCCGGAAGTACGTCCGAGTCACATGGACAAGGGGAACGATGTGCTTCCGGGGTGAAGAAAGAAGGATTTTTATCTGATCCGGAAGTGTTCCAGGTCACATGGACAGAGAGGGCGAAACACTTCCGGGTCAAGGACTATAAAAGGATTGTGGGAAATCCCAGATGGCGAGCTGAGCTGGGTGGTAGGGTGGCTAAGTATCTGGGAGTGTGGAGGATTGTGAATTATTGTAGTTTATTATTATTGTATGAGTATTGTGGAGAGGAGGGTGCTTTGTGCACGTGTTTGTCCAAATAAATATTATTACAGTAATCCCTCCTCCATTGCGGGGTTTGCGTTCCAGAGCCACCCGCGAAATAAGAAAATCCGCGAAGTACAAACCATATGTTTATATGGTTATTTTTATATTGTCATGCTTGGGTCACAGATTTGCGCAGAAACACAGGAGGTTGTAGAGAGACAGGAACGTTATTCAAACACTGCAAACAAACATTTGTCTCTTTTTCAAAAGTTTAAACTGTGCTCCATGACAAGACAGAGATGACAGTTCAGTCTCACAATTAAAAGAATGCAAACATATCTTCCTCTTCAAAGGAGCAAACAAATCAATAGGGCTGTTTGGCTTTTAAGTATGCGAAGCACCGCGGCACAAAGCTATTGAAGGTGGCAGCTCACACCCCCTCCGTCAGGAGCAGAGAGAGAGAGAGAGAGAGAGACAGATAAAAAAAATCAATACGTGCCCTTCGAGCTTTTAAGTATGCGAAGCACCGTGCAGCATGTCGCTTCACGAAGCAGCTGCACAGAAGGTAGCCAACGTGAAGATAATCTTTCAGCATTTTTAGACGAGCGTCCGTATCGTCTAGGTGTGCGAACAGCCCCCCTGCTCACACCCCCTTCAGCGCAAGAGAGAGAGAGAAAAGTAAGTTGGGTAGCTTCTCAGCCATCTGCCAATAGCGTCCCTTGTATGAAATCAACTGGGCAAACCAACTGAGGAAGCATGTACCAGAAATTAAAAGACCCATTGTCCACAGAAATCCGCGAACCAGCAAAAAATCCGCGATATATATTTAAATATGCTTACATATAAAATCCGCGATAGAGTGAAGCCGCGAAAGGCGAAGCGCGATATAGCGAGGGATCACTGTATTGGACATTTACCTGGTATCTGGAGTCAAATCTGAGGGTTCAAGGGGTCGACAGTGCCTCTATTTGTCACAATATATATATACTGTATATATTATATATAAAATCCTATGCCTAAAGGTGCAACGATTGTATGTCACTTTTTTTTGTCATGCTTTAAATACGCCTTATTTTAAAACCTATATACAGTATATATGTTTGGCATCATTCTTTTCAGAATTTATCAGACTTTAATGTGATGTTGTTAGATTTTCAGATTCTTATTCTGTTTTTAAATTATAAACTAGAAAATATCAGGAACTCATGTCCTGCGAGACAAGACTTAACCAAAAGTGCCAAGAGATTTAACCACACCCGGGGCCGAAAATAAAAAACAAAGAGTAGGACAGCTTGCTCTACATGCTTTTAAATGTTTGAAGCAAGCCAGCAGCTGATCGAGCAAAGAGGAGGTAAAAAGAAAAATATTTGTTTCCCATTGCATCACCATTTAAGAGGGGGTTTCAGAGGTGCGACCGCGTCTCCTTGGGGTGTGTTCAGCCCCCTTCTTCACAACGTGAGTGGCAGACAGGCTGCAACTGGGGGTTGGGCGCCAAAGGTGCCAGGGGGGCTTGCCCCCCTAGTTACTACAATAAAAACCATACATTTGATTTGTGTCTAGCACCTTGTGGAAATTTTGGCTACTTGTAAAAGCTTTTTTTTACTATTATTCAGTTTTATTCTGTCAGTAACGTTCATATGGTACAACAAACTTGCCTCTCCCTCGCTGAGTTGATGACGTTTATCTCTATTCTTTTCACAAGAGCAGCAATGACCACAGTTGGTACTGTGGTTGATGCCTGCTCAGAACTATTTGTTGTACCGGCAATCAAAGATACAATGTCCCCTTACCACTATCAGACTATCATAGGGAATTTGCGCTTTGACAACAAAGCCACTGTGCAGAACGTCTGAAAAACGTTAGGTTTGCTGTGATTTTGGACATCTGGCAACATTTTGTTGAAAGTTGTGTTTTGAGTTACAACCCAGGGCAAAGACTTTCAGAGTCTGTGGTCATAAAGCTTACGGAGCCGTTTCTGGACAAAGGCAGAACTGTAACAATGGACAGCTTCTTCACAGCACTTTTGCTGGCTAATAGACTGCTGCACCACAACACAACTCTGTTTGGCAACATAAGTAAAATGGGACATCCACCTGCAGCTAAAGTCACTTCAGTACGCAAGCTACTCTCCACCCTATTGCATAGATCTGGCAGTGCCATGCTGACGGTGTATGCACTCAAAAATAAGAAGTCTGTCTGCAAACGCGGAGTACAGGCAAAAAAGAAAAAAAAAAAACATGTTCAAATGAGAACTCATGTTCAAATGGCATAGCATTTTCAAATAGCTGATGTTTTCAAAAATGTGACTGAGAGAATAAAACTGAATAAAAAAAAAAACAAAAAACACTAACCTTTACAGGTGCCATAAATTTACCCTGGCTCTTACAGACATAGATCAAATGTATGCTTTTATTGTATAATAGTAACAATAAGAGCAGCTCACTACTCAAAATGGTAATTCTGGGAAGAGCCCAAAATCTAACCCATGACCTCTTGATTATGAGTCAGCAGTTCTTACCGCTGCACCACCCACGCGGTCGTGTCAGCATTTTACCTTAACACTAGAATTACCAGAGCCTACGAAAAAACTCGAAGATCCAGCCCACCTTAAATCCGTTCGCACCTCTCTGTCAGCGTCTTTTGTCCTGTAAATGTGCCGATAAAGACAAGCAGCAAGCAGCCTGCTATTCCATCCCTCCACAGCTGCAGAACATGCACAAAGTTCTCCCAGCTCATGCCTTGATTGATTATCTGGGAGTGAAGTGCTGGAGTTTTAGAGTGGAAATAATAGATGGTTATTTGGAACACATGCATTTCATGCGTGTTCCGTTTCTACAATAATCTGTGTAAACACATTGTTAAAACAGAAACGTTTTCATATTCTAGTAGTAATTGACAAAATGTTGGCATAAACTATATAATGTGTGAAGCCTAAAGTCCAAAGATCAAATAAATACTTTCACAAAAGGTTCAAGGATAAAACAACAGCTTCCGTGGCATAGCGATAAGATTTGCTGACTTGTAATCAACAGTCCCCAGTTCGATCCTGACTGCCTCCTATATTTGCCGTTTTCAGTAGTGAGCTGCTCTTATTGTTAATATTATACAGTACACACATACATTTGGTTTGCGTCTGTATCAGACGGTGTACATTTATAATACTTGTGAAAGTTACCATTTTATTTTCACTTTTATTCTCTCAGTCACGATCATGATACATACTATGGCCCCCCCACCCAGGGATCTGATGCTGATAGTTTTTATTTAAATTGGGAGTAACTGTAGATGTGAGTGGTGTTTTGAGGCAATGGAACTGGACATTTTCTGATTCTGAGGGATAAAAGCTGACACACAAACGCTGGTGAATCTGCCTTCTTCATATCTCACCATCACTTGATTTTTTTTTTATTCAGTTTTATTGGTATAATAAATAAAAAAGGTTCACATTTCGTAAATGTAGCCTGATTTCTTTTTCTTTGTTTATATTCTTGAATAAATGCGCACTTGTGTTGTTATACGTGTACCTTTTGTGAAAGTGTTTATTTGATATTTGGATTTCAGTCTTCACACATTATACACTTCATGTCAAAATGCTGTTAGTACTATAACATGCAAAAACTTTCTGTTTTAGCTACGTGTTCAACATTTCTTGCATTTCCTGTCATCCTACATTTACACAGATTGTTGTAGGCACGGAACACACATGAAATGCATGTGCTCCAAATAACGACATATTATTTACCTTATACAACTCCAGTCACCAGACACCCAGATAAACAAGAATTGAGCTAGGAGAACATTTTCCCCCCCGAGTTCAGCTGCGCGTTGGTGGGGAGATGGGATATCAGAGTGCTTGATCGATACATTTATAAAACAAAAGACGCTGATGAGGAGAGGTGCAAAGGAATTTAAGGTGGCCTTGGAATATTAGTTTTTTTGTAGGCTTCAGGGATTCTAATGTTGAACTCACTGACCTCTTCAATATGACCCATTCTACTGTAACATTTGTCAAAGGAGATTGCATGGCTATGTGGTTGCTTTTATGCACTTGTTAATTAATCATGGGTGTTGCAGAGACATCTGAACTTAATAATTTGGAGAGGTCTCCACATACATTTGGAAATACAGTGTACCAACTTTCAGATTTTTGTTTTTCCATGGTTAGGACTGCAGGGGAAGAAAACTTTAAATTGGTTGCTGTGCACATAAGGCAACATTCAACTTTTGCTTAGACCTCATACAGCATACTAACATAATTGGACAATTCAGATACATCTTCAGAATGGGATAAACCCAGAGACCATAGCCAAGAACATGACAACTCCACACAGAGAGTTAACATTTCTCATTCTCTTGTTAATAGTGTCTGGAGTAATGTACTGGGCCTCAGACATACAAGTCTTTGTGGCTATCAGACAGTCATTGTTCTATCACTGAACTCCTAACATACTTTGGTAATGGGACTATTCAGCTGGTACCTTTACTAGAGACTTGCATCTTCCTTGCTTCACCTATATGTGAACACTGATATCCCTTGATTTGTGCATTGCCAAATGTGACAAGGTCTAGTAGAGTATTGGCAATGCTGAGTTCTGAACAGTTTGACTTGTTGACCATGCAGCTCAAAACAGGAAAAAAGGTTAAGAAGTGGATAAAAATCAAAAAGTTTTAAATGTGGAGATGAAGTAATGCTGAATAATTTGCAAACCTATACCAACATAACATTTCCTTCTTAATATTCAGAATTAATTTATCTTCTGCTTTGCTTCTTGTCATATAGACTGGTGAAGGCCTGATATAAGCTCCTGGTAATGTGACTCTAAAATAAACAAAATTAAAAATAATGACATACTGTATTACAAATATTAAACACAATATATTTTGCTGTCATAATAGAAATGATGTACAGCATACCAGGTATGTGACAAAAATGCCTAGTAAGAATATAAATTGCTGACTTAAGCAATAAAGGTACACAGCTACTAGCTACTCTGAGTATAAATTGCTTTGATAGTAACTAAATACCAAAATGCAAATGGTTTCACCCCATTGGTAAACTAAATGTGGGAAACTGTGCTAAAGATCTAACAATACTTTGACGAATTTTGTTTAAACCATTGTTTCATATCCTTTCACAATTTTGTCTTCTCCTTGCAATTCATGATTTGTAACTTTATTGTCTCTAGCTCACTTTCTTCTTTTCTGCTTCTCCTCCAACTGTTTTATCCAAGCATCTAATTTTTTGACTCCCTTTCTCATTTCAGATTCATCACCTACTATAGATTCTCTGCCTGCCCTTTCAACTTATTTTACTGTGCTGAAATTGTTCCATCATCAAACATAATCTGATGAACTAGAACAAAGTGATAACTGCATCAGTGTATTTTGCATTAGGTCAAATCTTTTTAAAGTGTTGCTGGACTGCAACAGACTTCTGGTTATAATAATCAAGAATGGGATATCAATGAACAGCTTGACTGAAAGAGTATCTACAGTATTTTAGGGACCACTTGACTGAATCTTTGAAATTTGCAGATAAGGTGTCCTCTTGGCATTAACTGACTGTGATTTACTGAACAATTTACCAATGAAGCATTCACCTTAGAATGTAATGTAATAGAGATAAGAACCACACCTTCAAAAGACAGTGATTTAAACTCTCTAATTTAGGTTGGCTACTTTCTCATTGCTTACAGTGAGAAAGTATCTTCTCATCTTAGTAATGAATAGGGGTAAATGTGACTGTGAGATCACTCAAAAGACTGAGACAGTAGCAGCAGTAATTCTTCCACCAATTATTGTAAGGTGGTGGTCAGGTAACAGCTAAGTCATTGGATAAACCATATGCTCTACTTGTCAAATTATGCTCCATTTTTCACCTATTGTTATGTGCTCTAATAGTGACTAGAAAAATGACAAACAACCAAACTGTGATCATTGCACAGACATGGGCTCAATCTCAATGACAGTTTAAGATATTTGAGGAAAAAGTAATCCTATACAACAATCTTAGAACAGAGCAGCTGCTCCTTCAGACTGAAATAAGACAGTTGATGGGCAGTTGCACCTGCCCTATGGAGGTGTTCTAGATAATGCAGAACAATGTAAAAATGTTTGAAATAGTGTAGGTTATTCAGGAGCTGAACACTATTGCTAGTGTTAGCAAAGTCTATTCTAACACAGGCCATTGTTAAGGCAAACACCCCAAGGGAAAACATAAAAAATAGACAAAACGTGTTGCTTAGCTAACTGGTGGTTCCACATTGACCCTTGTGGGAGTTGGAGTGTAAGTGTGGGCTCTGCATAGACTGTTGCCTTGTCCAGGACTGCTTTATGTCTTGAACACAATGCTGCAGACTCCAGCCAGTACACTCATGAATGTACTTAAACAGGTAGAAGAATGTAATGTTATAACTCGCCTATACTAAATGAAAACTTTATATGGTGGTAATACTCATTTTTTTGTCTGATTTGGCCTCACAGTGCCTAAATATGTTGAGAAAAGAACTTAAGGAATTTGAAGACACTGAGATATCACTCTTGGTCGGTTTCAATGGTGTCCCTAAATTATGAAAAATTAACTGACAGGGAATCCATGCTCTCAATAGTTTAAAAAATGATGCTATTGTGTATTCATGAGATTCCCAGATTAAGCAGAAAAAGACTAATGTTCTCTGTACCTCTAAGAAGATGTGCAAATAAAGAAACATAAGACAGGAGTGGAATGTTAGGAAAAGTGACTTCATAACAATAATATCAAAGACAAACATTTTGTTTCATCCTAGTTTTTCTTATTAAAAAAAAAGAATACAAATACTAACATAGAAAATTCAAATAATGCAAAGGTCAACCCTTCAGGCACTTCAAATTTCTCTCAAGTATGGCCCTAAGGCAGGTCATTTTGGTACTTTACTTACACATGTTAAATTTGCTTTTATTTTAGTAATTTCTATGTAAGATCACTCCTGACATAATATAGAAACTTAATTTAACTCATAATGAAGATATAAGCATTTGAACATCACCTACCAGAGTCAGGACTCAGGTAAGAGTGCCGAATCAAGAAATCTAAAGCAACCATAGCACAGTTTGGTTTAAAGTCAGTAGAAACAATGGCTTCCTTCACCTGTGAAAATATATATATATATCATATTGGAATAAGCATGTAATTGTTGACAAATTATTGCATTATAAGTGATAACAGCATTTCTAATGGTACTGATCCTTTTGCTTAAAGTATACCATCTTAGCTTTTCTAATTAAGAAAATTTTTTTGGTTGACATCTAAATCACCTTACCTTCTATTTAGCTTTTGAGTTCTTTTGCTAGCTTCTTGTCTTGTAAGCAAAAATAGTAATGATTCATAATTTTCATAGCATGCACAATGTTATAATTAGTGAACAGTTTTATATTTTAAAAATAAGAAAATGAATATGTACAAAACATGACTGCTAATATAAAAAATAAATTATAACTATTAAGATTCAGTCTTGTCATTAGAATAGAACAGACTATTATAAGATTGGAGCAGAAATGTAACCATATAATCGCAAAAGACCACAAATCATTTAAAATGATAAATAAAATGTTACACATGTACATTTTATCATCAACAAGGGCAGCAAACAGGAATTTGTTTGAAATCTGGTACACTTTGTACCCAATCTGAAAGAAATACATTATGGAATGTTGATTCAGTGTGAATTGCATTTCCGTGAGAGTTGACTATCCAATAGCACAATGTGGAGGGCTATTGGCAAACAGTAACATGTAATCTTGTACAAGATTTCTTAAGCAATTCCTTACAACATGTATTACTGTACTTAAAAATGCAAATCAGTATATGTATGTGGGGCATTGCAAAGTCACCACACATCCTACATGCTCATAAACATACAAACATATCCACTGAACTGGTCTAACAAAAAACTACGTCCTCTGTATGAAATGAGTCTGATTTAAAATAAAAGTGTGGTTTAAACACAAACTTCGTAAAACTGTAACTTCCTCACATGGCAGCATTGATTGCTAACCCCATTTTCCTCTCTTCAAAAATTCCACTACCATCAATTGGTGAAAAATAAAAATAAACACACAGTATCATAACCCTTGTAAATGACCCACAAGAAAAATTTACTTTAATAAAATAAACACTTAAGTTTATCTGGCAATTTACAATTAAGGAAAACATAACTTAAATGATTTAAAAAATGTGTAGCAGTTGCAAGATGCTAAGATTCACACAGAGACACAGACCAGTGGCTCAACTATTTATAAAGAACATATACATAAAATAATGAAGAGAAAATTAAACAATATTACACAAAAACACGTACACAAAAGCCCTCCCCAGTTCCACGACAGCGATAATTTTTTGCATAAACTATATACAATTGTGCTCATAAGTTTACATACCCTGGCAGAACATGCTGATGTCATCCTTATGTGTTAAATTTGAAAAAGAAGTGTGGAGTGTGTTTTGCTACTGCTGTGTGAGAGTTAACTAAAATACAAATTTTGATCCTAAGCCTTTTGTTTTTTTGTTGCTGCCAAGCAGCAGTGTGGAAATTTTTAAAGCTTTTTTTCTGCACAGGAGCAAAAGTAGCTGAGTATTTGAAGAAGTGTTTACAAACTTGTTCGTTAAAGCGTTGGCAGGGCAAGGTGAGGCGAGTCGGGAACGAAACTAGTAGCTAAAACGGGCATGTCTATAAGTAAGTAACTGGTGTTGTAGCGTCAAATAGTTTAAAGTAACAGTGATTCCTTAGTGGGAAGATGTTAAGGCATAAAAGAGTAATGTATACAGTATATACAGTTGTGCTCATAGTTTTACTTACCCTGGCAGAATTTTTAAGATGTGTACCATACCTTAAAGTAAAAGATGACTGATCAGGCAAAGCACATTTCATTTACTTTTAATGGAATCCAAGTTAAAATATAAGACATCACAGAATACCACAACCATTAAACAAAAGGTAGTAATAAGGAAAATAGTAAGATGGTCCCCATTCAAAAGTTTTCATACTCTTAATTCTTACTACTGTTAATTGCCCTCTTTAGCATCAATGATGGCATGAAGTCTTTTGTGATAGTTGTGGATGAGCTGGTACAGCTGCCAATTCTTCTTGGTGAAAAGCATGCACGTCCCATAAACTCTTGGGTTGCCTTGCATGAACTGCGCATTTGAGATCTCTCCAAAGTGGCTCAATAAAATTGAGGTCAGGAGACTGTGATGGCCATTCCAGCACCTTCACTTTTTTCTGCTGTAGCTGATATTTCAACTTTTCCTTGTGTTTTGGATCACTGATCCAAGTGCATCCCACACACAGCTTCTGGACTGATGAATGTAAGTTGTCCTTCAATATTTTCTGGTAACATGCTGCATTCATGCTGCCATCAAGTTTAATTAAGTTACCTGTGCTGATGCAGCTCACACACCCCCAGGACATTAGAGATCCACCTCCATGCTTCACAGGGATGGTGTACTTTGTGTATACCTGACCGTGGCCCAGTAACAATAGAACCCCTAACTTTCTACTTTTTTTTTTTTAATCAGAGTGTGAACACTACTGATAAGCATTTTCAGATCTATGAATCTCTTTTTATATCCTTTAACTGATTTATACAAATCAACAATCTTTTCTTCGAGGTCCTTTCACAGTTCTTTTTCTTTCCCCATGGCTCGGTATCCAGCAAAGTCAGTACAGCTCTGCAAGAATTTAAATTGACTCTTTATATACAGACACCATTTACAATCAAAGTAGTTACAGGTGTGGACACCTTCCCTTAATTACCCTTAATTTGAACCTGTGTCAACTTGTGTGTTTATTATCAGCCCCAACATTCCAGGGTAAGTAAACTTTTGATCAGGCCCATTTGAGTGATTTCAGTTATCATTTTGATTTAAAAAGGGTACACACAATTATGTGATATTAAATTGCCTTGCCTGAGGACACTATGTAATTAAAAGGAAAGTATTCTGCACAATTACTTACATTTTCAAACAATGGCCAATATTTCACAAACTCTGTCAGGGTATGTAAACTTATGAGCACAACTGTACATGAAACCGAACAAAACAGACACTACTCAGTAAACAATTGACACCAACAATAGAGTCTAACAGTCTGTACAGCAGAAGTAGATAACAATAAAGTTTGGAATGTAAAACATTGTGAACAGCCCTCTGAAGGAAATGTAAAGTTTTGTCCTACTAGGTTCCGGTTGCAGTGTGAAGATTTAGCATGACTTGGAGTGCTCCCCATTGCTTTGAGGATGTTGAGTTACTAATTAGGAATCACAGGGGGTAATGGATTACGAAACTGTCATGTCTACTCACCTTAGTTTCAAATTTCAGTAGCACTTTAGTTTAGGTGCTGCAAAAATGCATCTATTACTCATTAACTCTTATGTAAATTACATCTCTACAATACAGACAGAAAAGGAAATTGGTCGCCGGACTGAACCTGAGCAAAACCATATTTAATTGCAAACGAGAAGAAGGAATTTCTGTAATTGAACCTATATACAAATTTAAAATAATCTGATAAACAGCCCTATAAGACTATGATGCCTCTTTATCCAAATCTTAACATAATTAAAACAGCACTTTCTGCATCAAAAATATGAGAAAATCACTGATAAGAGTTAAGGTTACTTCTGTTTTCTGACTGTGATAAAAGTCACAGAGAAATGATCTCATGATTCTAACACTGCAGTTGCAAAATTAATCATAAACATCTGGGCTTTATGAAATGTCTAGCCATGAAGGTCAGTGATCATTCCTTATTTCCAAAAACAGCTTTTTCTCCCCACCAGAGATTCTCTGCAGCTCCTCAATAACACCTGGTAGTGAACTGGTTCCAATGAAAACCAAACTTTTTAATGAATTTGAGCAAATACTATTTTTATCATTATGATAACATGTAGAAGCTTACTGACTTTGTACATCAGTATCACTGTTTTTAAGAGGACAGTTTAAAAAAAATTCTACACAATGTATAAAGGTATAATGCTAAGTGTGCTGTAAAATTTTGTATTTTTAAATATGTAATGTGACTCCTGACTTTCAGCTTTTCTCAACATAGGTTTAAATGAAACAAAGGTGAGCATTCACTGTGTTGGATTGTGCTAGCGTGAGTCCATAAATCTTTGGGCACGGTTTACTACATGCAGCCCTGTTTTGTCTGACAAGGTGCAAAACAATGGTTACCCCAAAATCCTGCCTGACTATGCCAATTGTTTTGTCTTGGTAGAGTAATATATTGCTCTACTTTCCCCTATTGTATTATTAATATGTAGCCTTTGTCAGAATGCCTAATCTCACAGACTTACCACTGTTTATAAGGTATTATTGTAGACCTAAATATTACTTTTGTTCTACAAGAATACATTTAAACATACAAAGACTCAGCACTCTTGACTATAGGCCATTTATCAGCCAAGAATACCTTCTTCTTATCGTACTGTCCCTTCTTTTGAGTAGCGCCCTCACTCTCAGCCTTATAAACCTCGCAGCACAGAAATAATGGCAAAAAATCTGGCTGTCACCAGGTGCTCAAAGAAATCTAACTTATTAATTCAATCACTCTAGACATTAAGACAAAGCATAGAAAGTTAAAAGCAGCATGGTATTTATTACAAAAATAATAATAATACCACTGGAACAAAGAATAATAGAAAATAGGTACTGATAGGAAAGTCTGAATATATATAGTCTTTAGGAAAAGCTTACGAAAAAGTTACAGATGACAAGGATGAATGTCCCAGGGAGGCGTTTGATTTAGCAATCGATGTTCATGATGCCTTTCTGACGACCAATGCCGTCTTCGTCTGTTCCTCTTCTTCTCCTCCTTCTCTTTGCTTCTTCTCCTTCTTCTCCTCTTCCAAACCAAGGCATATTTATTATGAAATGTCAAGCCTTGGTTTCACAACACATGCACCTGATTGGCTGGCTGTCAATGTGACTGATGAATTTTGCTCAAACTCTTAAAGTTCTTTGATATTTCCTCAGTTTCCCTTTCCCAGGCCATAAACCCCAAATGTTCTCCCAGATGTCCTTCCATAAAGTAATCAATAGCCTGAGGTGTCAGTTTAGCATCCTTTCCCAGGCTGTAAAATAATTGAGCCCCCAGACTGTCTTCCTTTCAATGTAGGAAACAGCTGTTTTAAAAGTGAGGTGTAAGAAAACCTGCTTTGATTTGTCTTAATTGTAGTTCATCTGTTTTATCTTGACCTAAATATAATGGAAAATTAAACCAAAATGTACAGATTTTATACACCATAACAAGCCCAGAAGGACAATAGTAAATTATTTATCTCCTGATGGCTACCCTGTCGAATTTTATAAGAAATTCTCCACTCAGCTAGCTCCCCTTTTATTAGCAACATTCATAGAACAATAAAACTACCGCAAACTTTTCACCAAGCATTAATCACTGTCTTTCCTAAACAAAATAAGGACTTATTACAATGTGCATCATACAGACCAATTTCACTTCTGAAGAATGATGTCAAGATACTCTCCAAAGTCCTAGCTAGAAGGATGGAGAAAGTGTTGCCTTCGGTAATATCACAAGATCAAACTGGATTAATTAAAGGCCGACACTTAGCTTCCAATCTTCAACACCTGTTTAATGTAATACATTCACCCAAAGTCTATCACCCCAGAGATATTATTATCGTTGGATGCAGAAAAAGCATTTGATATGATTGAATGCAACTACCTTTTCACTACATTAGAGAAATTTGGGTTTGGCCTGAACATTTGTGCATGGATGAAACTATTGTATACCAATCCAGAAGCTTCAGTTTGTATTAACAACATTAATTCAGACTACTTTAGAATAGAACGTGGTACCAGACAAGGATGCTCCTTGTCACCAGTACTTTTTGCAATCGCCATTTAGCCACTGGCAGTTCACTGTCGAAATGCTTATTAGATAAAAGGGATTATCAGAGTAGGACTTGAACAGAAAATTTCTCTATATGCAGATCATATGGTACTGTATATGTCAGACCCACACAATACTATAAAGCTCTTTATCAACAAAATTTTGCCATCTGTATGGAAAAAATTTAGCAAGACTTGCATAGATGGTCAAACTTTCATTTCACTTTAGCTGGAACAATTAACGTTGTTAAGATGAATATCCTTGCTAAGCTTCTCTTTTTATTTCAAAACATTCCAATATACATCAATAAATCATGTTTTAAGTAGTTAGATTCAACCATAACCTCATTTATTTGGAATTCAAAACATCCACGTATCCAAAGAGTGACCCTACAAAGACCTAAGGCAGAAGGTGGCATGGCTCTACCTAACTTTCAGTTTTATTACTGGGCAGCAAACATACAAGCTATAAAAACCTGGACATGGACACAAATAGATGAACATACACAGGCTTGGTCTGCAATAGAAATAAAATCCTGCAGTACTTCTTTATATTCTCTACTTTGTGCCCCTATAAATGCAAGTTATCGCCAGTATGCTAACAACCCAATTGTGCTTCACTCACTCAGAATATGGAACCAATGTAGGAAGATTTTTAAGATAGAGAAGTTTTTATCTGTGGCATCACTGCACGAGAACTACCTTTTTCAACCCTCGCAAACATATGCAGTTTTTAATATCTGGAAAACATTTGAGATTAAATCACTTAGAGATCTGTACATAGACAATGTCTTTGCATCCTATGAACAATTACATTTCAAATTTAACTTTCCAACAACACATTTCTTTCACTATCTTCAAATTAGAAACTGTGTTAAACATAACCTGGCCAATTTTCCTCACCTCCCAACTTCCACTATGCTGGAAAAAATATTGCTCAGTTTCGAGGACTCAGACAGCATTTCTACAATATATAAAACCATTTTACAGTCCCTCCCTTTCAAATATCCAAGAGGACAGTGGGAAAAGGATTTTATTTGACTTGCTCTTGAAGACACAGATCCCCTTAATTGTTTCATTTTGCTTAATTAGCAGCCAAACAATCAAGACACTATATAAAAGCGGTTGGGATTGTCCTTCCATCCCGTGAGTGCAAAGCGTAGCGGTATTCCGCTTATCACAGACTTACTACTTGCGGCTTGCGGTAGGAAGTGACATGATGTGAGCAAAGTTCTGGTGCTCCCATCGTTCACTTGCTTTTGTGCGCGTTCTTGGAGATTAGGTAGGCTATTTTTAGATTTGTATACAAAGAAATTTTGTCCTGCCTTACTTCTTCTAACTTGGTCACTTTATTAGCAGTCATTCATTGACTTTTGCGACACGACATTGTTTTTGCGCTGATTCTCTGTGGCTTCTCATTCCCAACACTTACATGCCTGGAGCACACACAAATTGAGGATTGTCTCGAACAACAATCTGCTTTTACGGTTGAAAGAAAGCATGCTGCAGAACGTCAACGCAAGCAACACAAGTTTAACACAAGAATGTCGCGAAGAAACTTGCCGTGCTGATCGAAAAAGGAAACAAAATTGGCGCCAAAACCTAACTCAAGAAGGTCGAGAGGAAACACGGCGTGTTGAACGTGAAAGCAAACAAAAGTACAGGTGAAACCTAAGTCAAGAAGCTCGCGAGAAAACCTGCGAAAGAAATCAAAAACGTTCACAGGATCAACGCAACGAAATTAATGTTGTGAAAAGAGTTCATAACAGGCCTGGACAAAAAATTGCTTTGGAGGACATGTCCGAAGACGACATTCTTCAACATAGTTGTGGTATTTTTAATCAAAAATGTGTACATTGTGGCGCAAAATTCTTCTCATTAGAAAAAAATACTAGGAACGAATATACTATGTGTTGTAAGAACGGAAATGTTAAACTTCAGCCTCAGAGGGAATGTCACTTATTCCAAAACCTGCTGACAGGCATGCATTTACACTCGAATAATTTTATGGCCAGTATTCGATCTTATAATAGTTCAACTGCATTTCCATCTGTTGGCGCGAAATTGGCTACCCCTCCTGGACGCGGTTCATATGGTTTTAGAATTCATGGATCCATTAACCATCGTGCGGGAACATTACATCCTGAAGGTGATGAAAACCGAGTATATGCACAATTGTATGTACAAGATTCAAGTGTGGCAGCAGAGGCAAGGGTTACTAATAAAGAAAATCAAAATTGTCTTCCTGATTTGATGCGAGAACTGAGCGAGTTTATGGCTAATAATAATTATTTAGCGAAACAATACAAACTTCTTTATCAAGTTGAACAAGAAGCTTTACTTGAAGCTCAAAATCGAAGCGAGGCACATTCTGATATAAAAATGACAATCAGATATGATAAGAAATCTGATATAAAAAGGTACAATCCACAAAGAGTTAACGAAGTGGCTATGATTTTCCAAAGTACAGATGGGGAACCACCTCACAATTGGGACATTTTGATGCATTTAAAATCAAATCACGACAATCAGATTGTGCCAAAAACTCAAAGAATAAGTATATGTCACAGATTTTTAGAAGCAATGACATATCCAGTATTTTTTCCTTATGGTCAGGAAGGATGGCATCTTGATTCGAAAACTACTAATAATAAAACACTCACACAAATGATGTACTTCGCTTACCAATTGCAAGTACGCGACACGTTTAATCTGTTGCTTCATGGAGGTAAACTAATGCAGCAATATTTCGTGGACTCAAATGTTAAGATGGAAGCCAATAGGCTTGAGTTCAATAGAAAACACCAAGAACAATTAAGGGTGTCCTCATATCAAAATTTGAGGCATGAACTTAATTCAGACAACTTACAAGGCGATTTGGCTATCGGGCAAATGATCGTATTACCATCCATGTTCCAAGGAAGCCCGAGAAATATGCAGCAAAGTTATCAGGACGCTATGGCTATTGTACGAAATTATGGCAAACCAGATCTATTTATTACCATGACTTGCAATCCAAAATGGCCAGAAATTACACAAAATCTTAATGGAACCTCAGTCGAATTTAGACCAGACTTGGTTGCACATGTTTTCAATATAAAACTTAAAGAACTCCTAAGCGATTTATACAAAAAACATGTTTTGGGAAAAGTTATTGCAAACGTTCATATAATTGAATTTCAGAAAAGGGGACTGCCACATGCTCATATTTTGTTATTATTAGATAGAGCATTGAAACTAGAAACTCCTGAGCTTATTAATAAAGCAGTATGTGCAGAATTACCTGACTTAATTAAGAAACCCTGGTTATATGAAATCGTAATTAAAAACATGATTCATGGTCCCTGTGGAGCAGAATTTCCCAACGCTTCCTGCATGGATAATATCAAAGGGTGCACAAAAAGTTTTCCAAAAGAGTTTCAACTACAAACGGACCCAGAAAAAAAAGGGTATCCACTTTATAGGCGGCGTGAAGGAGTATGCGCGGTTATAAACGGCAGGACAGTTAACAATCAATGGGTCGTTCCATATAATCCTTACTTACTGCTCAAGTATAACTGTCACATAAATGTTGAAGTGTGTGCATCTATTCAAAGCGTAAAAAATCTCTTCAAAAACGTTTACAAAGGACATGATTGCGCAAATGTAGACCTAACTGAGCGAATTGCCCATGATGAGATCAAAACGTATCTGGATTCAACATATGTCAGTTCTCCTGAAGCAGCATGGAGAATTTTTGGATTCCACATGCATGAACGCAGTCATGCTATTGTGTGCCTCCAAGTGCATTTACCAGAACAGCAATCTGTCGTTATTAGACAAGGCAATGCTGCAGAGGCACTCGAAAGGGCTAAAACCAAGGACACAACCTTAACTGCATGGTTTAAACTAAACCAAACAGATCCAAATGCAAATCGATATTTCTATTATGAAATACCTGAAAATTATGTGCTTAAAACGAAAAATGGTCAGGATACATGAGCCACGTCAGAAAGGACACGATTCTGTTATAGGCCGAATGTACTCCGTCAATATGAAAGACACGGAAAGGTATTTCCTACGGCTGCTCCTTTTACATGTATCAGGAGCTAAAAATTTCGAAGACCTTAAAACTTCAGGAGACCAAGTGTATGCAACTTTCAAGAAGCTGCAAAAATCAGAGGCTTGACAGAAAATGCTGATATCTGGAACGAAACTCTTACTGATGCAAGCTTGGTATGTATGCCTAAGCATCTTCATGAGATATTTGCATATATATTAGTTTTCTGTTCTCCTGCAAATGCTACTTATTTATGAGTATTACATAAGGCAGCTCTAACTGAAGATTACACAAGACAACAAGGTGAGCAAAATGACCACCAAGATTGCCAAAATTGCAGGCCCTGTCATTTTGTGCTCCGAGATATTGCAAAGATTCTCGGTTCCTCAGGGAAAAAATTAACAGATTACGGTTTGCCAATTCCTCCTGCTAATCTTCCAGAATCTGATAATCAACAATATGATCCTGAGGTAGAAAGACAAAAGGCCGAAGCGATGGCTGCCATGTCAAATGGCAGCAAAGAGCTGCTTTTAATGGCATCATGAAGGCCATCGATGAAGGAGCAAATCCTAGATTATTTTTCATTGATGGCCCAGGTGGGAGTGGGAAAACATACTTATATACAACTTTAATAAGTACCTTACGAGGAAGATCTGAAACTGCACATGCCTGTGCTTCTACTGGCATTGCTGCTAATTTACTTCCAAGTAGACGAACATATCATTCAATGTTTCCCTTAGGAATAAATATTTTGGAGACAATAGTTTCCGCAATTACGCCTCGCTCAAAAGTGGCAAAATCCCTCAGAGAATCTAAATTAGTTGTGTGGGATGAATCCACTATAGCATCTTCACACGCATTAAATTCAGTAGATAGATTGATGCGGGATATAAATTCCAGTGCGCACTTTCCTTTTGGGATGTGGGGAACAGCCCGGATACAGACAGGTAGACAAGATGTTATCACCCAACACACGTTTATTTACATTATTTACATATATTGTAGTGCACAATACCCAGTGCCGCAGCACCAGTCACCCCTTAAGTCCTGGCCACAACACAATGCCTTCTCCAAGTCTCTGGTCCGCCTCCATTCCTCTTCACCAAGCTTCGTCCTCTTCCACCCGACTCTTGCCCCTGACGGGAGGGAGACGGCCCCTTTTATACACCCCGGATGGACTCCAGGTGCATCCTAAGGGCTTCTGTAGCCACACCCCTGTGTGGCGGAAGCTCTGTCGGTGTATCCGGAAGTCCTTCGGGTGTCCCCAATACTCTTCCCCCCAGCACTTCTGGGTGTGGCGGAAGTACTGAGGTCCAGGGCTCCCAAGGCATCGGGGCGCCCCCTGGCGGTGACCACGAGCCCCTACAGGGTTGAGCTTACAAGCTCTGTACCAGTGGCCCCCACAGAAACCAGGGAGGACACCCCCTCATGTTCTGGAGGAGGCACAAGCCCTCCTCCGGTCATCCTGGGCATCCCGGCTGGGCATGAACCCCTGCTGGGTACCACAGGGGGTAAAGTGTTTCTCCTTGGAGGAGACTTCAGGCAAACATTGCCGATTGTACCTTATGGCAGCAGAACAGCCATTGTTGAAGCCTGTATAAAGTATAGCAAAAGCTGGAAGAACTTCCATACTTTCAAATTGATCAAGAACAACCGATCGGTTGATAGAGAATTCAGTGATTGGTTATTGAAACTTGGAGAAGGAACGCTAACTAATGATGTTGGCCTAGATGAAGAACTAATAGAAATACCACCAAGCATGCTGTGCAAAGGTGACATAGTAAAGGAGATCTTTGGCGATAAACTTCATGTAGCGGATATCCCCAACTTTGTGAATAAGTTTATACTAACTCCAATCAACAAAGATTGTAATGAACTAAATGAGAAAGTACTGAATTTATCAGATGGTGAATTTGTTACATACTTAAGCCATGACTTAATATTAGATGGCACGGATGAAGATCGTTCCAATTATCCAATAGAGTTTTTAAACAGTTTGAATCCTGGAATTTCACCACACAAATTGAAATTGAAGTAAGGCACCATTGTAATTCTCATTCGAAATCTGAGGAGCAGTCTGTGTAATGGAACATGACTAATTATTCGAGATTTTCTGCCTAATATTTTAAAGGCTGAAGTGTTGACTGGCACTGCTAAAGGGGAAGTAGTATTTCTTCCTAGAATTATACTGGATACTACTGACGGATTGCCTGTTGTTCTTCGAAGTAGACAGTTTCCAGTAAAGGTGGCATTTGCAATGACAATAAATAAATCGCAAGGACAAACTGCTGATAAAGCTGGAATATATCTTCCACGACCAGTATTCGGCCATGGTCAGCTCTATGTAGCATTTTCAAGAGCAAAGTGCTCTGAGGACGTAGTTGTCCATGTAATGGACACTCCACAACAGGGAAAACTGATAAAAGGCACTAATAGAGTTTTCACACCAAATATAGTATTCAAGGAAGTTTTCAAAATTATATAAAACAAAAGTTTAAATTTCGTCGCAAAAATAACACAAACTACGAGTATTAAAGTAATGTGGCTCAGATTCAATGTAACTAAATTAATGAGTTGTAGTACATGAATTTTATTTTTCACTGTATAAAATATCAAATTGATCTACATATTGAATTGCCTTAAGAAGTGGTCGACTTAAAAGTCGGTCGCCTTAAAAGGCAGGTCAGCCTAGTAATGATATATAAAATGAGCCAAAACATGACCAGCAAACTGTGTCGATCATACAATATCTGAAGATAAAGAAGGGTAAAGTTTTCAGGAATGCTGATCTGTTCAGGTCCCCAAAACATTTTAACACTGCTCTTACTCTTACTCAATATCTCAGAAAAGGAGTGGAAGGTAGCAATGCAGAGAATTCACTCACACTCCATATGTGCAAAGCATATAATTTTGAGTTGAATAATTGTAATCGAGCACATCTGTCTTGTTTAAAATTGTCCAAAATGTTTCCAGGGCAAAATCCAACCTGTGAACGCTGCAATCACGTTCCAGCCTCATTGGGCCACAAGTTTTGGGTGTGGGCCACAATAACATCATTCTGGACCAAAATTTTTAAATGTCTTTCAGACAGCCTTGGTGTCACAATACCTTCTAACCCATTAACAGCTGTGTTTGGTGTACTTCCAGATGGGCTTAAATTGGAGAACAAACAAACTGTAATTGCCTTTACTACACTATTGGCACGTAGACTTACTGTATCTTGCTCAACTGGAAGAATCCTAACTCTCCTCTTTTAAGTCAGTGGGTACCTGATGTTTTATACTACAGTGATCCCTCACTATATCGCGCTTCGCCTTTCGCGGCTTCACTCCATCGCGGATTTTATATGTAAGCATATTTAAATATATATCGCAGATTTTTTGCTGGTTCGCGGATTTCTGCGGACAATGGGTCTTTTAATTTCTAGTACATGCTTCCTCAGTTGGTTTGCCCAGTTGATTTCATACAAGGGACGCTATTGGCAGATGGCTGAGAAGCTAGATTGCTTACTCTTCTCTCTCTCTTGCGCTGACTTTCTCTGATCCTGACGTATGGGGATTGAGCAGGGTGGCTGTTCGCACACCTAGACGATACGGACGCTCGTCTAAAAATGCTGAAAGATTATCTTCACGTTGCTATCTTTTGTGCAGCTGCTTCCTGAAACGACATGCTGCACGGTGCTTCGCATACTTAAAAGCTCAAAGGGCACGTATTGATTTTTGACTGAAAAACAAACTCTGTCTCTCTCTATCTCTCTCTCTCTCTCTCTCCCTGCTCCTGACGGAGGAGGTGTGAGCTGCCGCCTTCAACAGCTTTGTGTCGCGGTGCTTCGCATACTTAAAAGCCAAACAGCCCTATTGACTTGTTTGCTAGAGATTGTTTTCTCTATCTATGTGACATTCTGTGCTCCTGACACACACTTCTTTGAAGAGAAAGATATGTTTGCATTCTTTTAATTGTGAGACAGAACTGTCATCTCTGTCTTGTCATGGAGCACAGTTTAAACTTTTGAAAAAGAGACAAATGTTTGTTTGCAGTGTTTGAATAATGTTCCTGTCTCTCTACAACCTCCTGTGTTTCTGCGCAAATCTGTGACCCAAGCATGACAATATAAAAATAACCATATAAACATATGGTTTCTACTTCGCGGATTTTCTTATTTCGCGGGTGGCTCTGGAACGCAACCCCCGCGATGGAGGAGGGATTACTGTATTTGAAATTGGAAAAAATCAAATTCTCACTTAGAAGATCTGTGCAGAATGTTTTCAAAACCTGGCAGGATCTAATTGATAACATTTTAGATTAACAGCACCAAGGAAGCAGATTCTCTCTCCATTTCTTTTTCTTCTCCATTTATCTTTATCCGCTTATTAATTCATCGATTTACTTATTTTTATTTGCTTTAAGTTTTACTCTGTTGGCCATGCTCTCTTTCTCAGGGGTGGGGGTTGATTTGTTTTCAATCCTATTTTGTAAAAATTGATCTTTCTGTATGGAATATTGTGCGATTACAATAAAATCAATAAAGTTAAAAAAAAAATTATTTATCTCTTTTAGTTAAATGGACATTGTGTCTATTATTTAACTTTTGTTATGCAAGCAAAATTCTGAATAGCAGAAATATAAAATGATTAATTAGTAAATATATTTAATTAAACTCTGTCATTGATTTATTGTTTAAATAAACTTTCAAAACTTCAATTGATCTTTTTGACTGTGTGTGTGTGTGTACTGAATTTTCTCTCGCATTGAATAATATCATAAATTAAAAAAAACAAAAAAAAAAACAAAAACAACAACACTACTTTAAATGTTCATTTATCCATTAACAGCTTTATGAACTTGTGGATTCCAATACAGCGATGCAGAAGGCAAAAGAATAAAGAACTATTGTTGCAAATGTTCAGATTCATGTTTCATTGAACTTAAATTAATTGAAAATACAGATTTGATTTTAGAACTCCAGATCCAAGTTTAATGAGTTGAAATTATTCTATACACCAGGGGTCCCCAACTTTGGTCCTGGAGGGCCCCAATGGCTGCAGGCTTTCATTCTATCCCTTTTCTTAACTAGTGCACTGTGTTTCTGCGCAAATCTGTGACCCAAGTATGACAATATAAAAATAACCATATAAACATATGGTTTCTACTTCGCGGATTTTCTTATTTCGTAGGTGGCTCTGGAACGCAACCCCCGCGATGGAGGAGGGATTACTGTATAGTGTTACATTCACATTTAACCAAGCAAAGCATATCTATATTTAAAAAACAACAGTATTAATTAACTTCTTTTGAATTAATTTTAATTGGTTTTTTAAGATTAGTTCCCCTGAATTTCTTAATCATTCTGCTGAATTGCTCCATTTCTTTCCTTAAATGGCACCCAAACAGAAATTAAATGTGAAGCGAATGAGCCAACAGAAGACCTGAGTAAGAGCCTCAAACGCCAACCAATTTCACTCAAACCAGTTGCTTAATTAGGCTATGATTCTTGTTGTTAACTAAACCTGTTCTTTAATTCCATGGCTTGTTGCTGCTCTCACTGTGCAATAGAATACATTTCCGAAATTGTTGATTTTCTCTTTTCTAAGAGCAGTGTTAAAATGTTTTGGGGACCTGAACAGATCAGCATTCCTGAAAACTTTACCCTTCTTTATCTTCAGATATTGTATGATCGACACAGTTTGCTGGTCATGTTTTGGCTCATTTTATATATCATTATTGTTTGGCTGCTAATTAAGCAAAATGAAACAATTAAGGGGAACTGAGTTTTCAAGAGCAAGTCAAATAAAATGAATTCAAAATAAGTTAATTAGCAGCAAAAGCATGTTACTAATTAAGAAAAGGGTTAAAATGAAAACCTGCAGCCACTGGGGCTCTACAGGTCCGGAGTTGTGGACCCCTGCTGTATATACATTTCCTATTTAATGACATTTTACATTCCACCAGCTCCATTAGCATTTTGGACAAACAGGAGCAGGACATTCTAAAGAGAGTCAATAAAGTTTTTGCTGATTTACACAAGCAAAATGAAAAATGTTTAAGTAGTATTCCCTGGATCATTCTTTGTTGACAGTTTTGTCACTGACTGAATGCAGGGTTTCAAAAAAAATGTCAGAGTACTCTTAATGTGGCTATGAGAAAGGCTTAGTATATTTCAGTTGCATAAACACTTGTGGTGTTTAACAAAAAAAGTGTTGATACTGCAATGTTGTGAAGGATTTACAACTTGCATGTTAAAAAAACATGTTGCAAAAAAAAAAAAAAATTCAATCATTTAAATGTTCGAGGAAGCATTGAAATATAACCATTAATATAAATTTTCATTTGGACACACATTTGAGGTTAGATAAAGCTTGATGAAATTATGTTATATTTATTAACACAATCATTTTATTCTGTTTATATACTGCTATCATAATGCATACATTATGAGCATTAATGTGAATGAAACCACGCTTTTGTGTGGCTATTTTGATAAATGAAAGTTTAAGTCTGTCTAAATGACTACAAATGTAAGTGAACTGTTGACACTAGTATTATCAAAGATAATGACATACTGATATAATTTTCTTTCACATAATGTCAGTTTGTATACAATAAGGTTCATGATAGGTTTCATTTTTGTGGGTTAGCATGATAAGTCATTGGCTAGTGATGCTGCCTTAAGGCTTAGCCAACTGTTTGACTCTTTCATATCTAGCCTGGGCTTTCAACTTTCTCACTGGGTATGAAATGGGTTTTCTCCAAGTGCTTCATTTATTATCTCAGCAACATGAAAGCTTGAGTTGCCTGGAGTCTTTAAATGTGTGAGTGAGGGTGGGTGTTTATATAAGTGTGCTTTGCACTAGAATGGTGCACTATCCCAGCTGTAGTTAGATCACTATTAAGTCTGTATGCATAAGACACTAACCCAAATTACAAGTGACACATTTTGCAAATGCATATTCCCCTAGTGTGTATATAGCACATTTGGCATACACATAGATTTGATTTGTATGTATGCAATGAAATCTGCAAACTTTATGTGATAACTTGGGTTTTGGCAGTGTTGTTCTATTGCACCTGTGACACAAAAGATATAGTCACTTGAAAACAGGCAAGTGAGTAACTTGATTCTTGTGGACAATAAGAGTTGTTTGCTGACTAGCCAATAAGGAAGTGCATGTCAATATTTGACAATTCTCATGAATGCTCAAAATTATTAAACAGCTCAATCTTAAAGCAAGAGGCTTTAGCATTTAATTCCGTCTTTTATTTCATAATTGAAAACTCAACCATAATCTTCCTTACATTTCATATCAACAATTTGATATAAGCTCTATAAAACTAAATCTTGCATTTTGGGAGTTTTATGTCAAGGGCAATAATTCAGCTTTGGAATTGGTGGCAAATCTAAAAGATTTTGTGTTAACTGAGGTACTAGACAGTGAGGCATCATATCATCTTATCTCCTTATTGCTGCTGTAGACCTTATAGCAATTCTAATAAAGGGCACAAATATTCTATGCATCCATTACAAGTATGTGCTTCACTCAGGGTCATGGTGGACAGAACGTATCCCAGCAGCATCAGAACCATCTGTGGAAGGGGTGCCAGACCACTGAAATATCCTTAAGTATATTACTAACTGCTACTACAGTTATTCAATGGATGAATGTATGCTTTCTATAAAATCTAGCAGTCTATAAAATAAACCACTATATTAATATTAAACATTTAAAAATATGAATTTGCGTTAATGCATTACAGTGATCCCTCGCTATATCGCGCTTCGCCTTTCGCGGCTTCACTCTATCGTGGATTTTATATGTAAGCATATTTAAATATATATCGCAGATTTTTTGCTGGTTCGCGGATTTCTGAGGACAATGGGTCTTTTAATTTCTGGTACATGCTTCCTCAGTTGGTTTGCCCAGTTGATTTCATACAAGGGATGCTATTGGCAGATGGCTGAGAAGCTACCCAACTTACTTTTCTCTCTCTCTCTTGCGCTGACTTTCTCTGATCCTGACGTAGGGGGTGTGAGCAGGGGGGCTGTTCGCACACCTAGACGATACGGACGCTCGTCTAAAAATGCTGAAAGATTATCTTCACGTTGCTACCTTCTGTGTGCAGCTGCTTCGTGAAGCGACATGCTGCACGGTGCTTCGCATACTTAAAAGCTCAAAGGGCACGTATTGATTTTTCACTGTTTGTTTTTCTCTGTCTCTCTCTCTCTCTCTCTCTCTCTCTCTCTCTCTCTCTCCCTGCTCCTGACAGAGGGGGTGTGAGCTGCCGCCTTCAACAGCTTTTTACCGGCGGTGCTTCGCATACTTAAAAGCCAAACAGCCCTATTGATTTGTTTGCTTTCCTCTCTGTTTCTGTCAGTCTGTGCTCCTGATGCGCACTCCTTTGAAGAGGAAGATATGTTTGCATTCTTTTAATTGTGAGACAGAACTGTCATCTTTGTCTTGTCATGGAGCACAGTTTAAACTTTTGAAAAAGAGACAAATGTTTGTTTGCAGTGTTTGAATAACGTTCCTGTCTCTCTCCAACCTCCTGTGTTTCTGCGCAAATCTGTGACCCAAGTATGACAATATAAAAATAACCATATAAACATATGGTTTCTACTTCGCGGATTTTCTTATTTCGCGGGTGGCTCTGGAACGCAACCCCCGCGATGGAGGAGGGATTACTGTATAGTGTTACATTCACATTTAACCAAGCAAAGCATATCTATATTTAAAAAACAACAGTATTAAAAAAGCATAACTCCTTATATTTTTGCAGAGAATAATCATTGTATTTTAAATAACTGGATAAAAAGAGCTACCACCATTTCTGTAAAGAGACTACCAACTAAAATTTAAAGCATTTCAACATGGATCATTCACTATATCAATATAAATATTTGATTTTATTGGCTAAATTCCATTTTAACATAAATGTGGTTTCACTTTTTTCAGCTCCCTATTAAAACTGTCAACTTTTCATGAGCAAGCTCTACCACCCTGGAAAAGTGTAATTTTACACCCCGTAACACTTATATAATAATAACAATGCATTTTATTTATAGGGGCACTTTACATTAGCAGTAAATCTCAAAGTGCTGAGAAGGCAGTGGGTATTTGTAAAACGGAGGTTTCTTGTAGTGGATTGTAATATAAGGAGTTCTTTAAGATATTGTGGAGCATTTCCACGGATACACTGGTGAGGTAAATAAACAGAGTTTGCATTCGATACGGAGATGGATAGGGAGCCAATGAAGTGACCGAAGGATTTGTGAGATATGTTCATATTTCTGCACCCTCATCAGGATTCTTGCAGCACTATTTTGAATTTGTTGGAGCTTTTGACAGCTCTTGTTGGGTATCCCAATGAGGAGTGCATTACAATAGTCCAATCTGGATGAGACAAAGGCATAAATCAGCTTTTCAGCATCACAGAGGGAGAAGCAGGGATGGCGTTTGGCTAGGTTTTGGAGATGAAGGAATGCAATTTTACAAAGGTGATGGATATGCATATCAAATGACAGATGGGAGTCTAACTTGACACCCAGATTTGTAACAGAAGAGGAGAGGGTAATGATACGGTCAGAAAAGGAAATACAATTTACAAAGGAACGAAGTTGATGGGGGGTGCCAATTAAAAGAGCTTCAGTTTTGGTGCTGTTCAGCTTGAGGAAGTTCTTGGACATCCACGTCTCAATCTCATCCAAGCAAGAGAAAAAAGTTGATGGAGGTGTAAGAGAAGTCGAATCCATTCTCACATAGAGCTGCATATCATCGGCATAGCAATGGAATGAAACTCCATGCTTGCGGATGATGTGACCCAGGGGTAGTATATACAGGTGCTGGTCATAAAATTAGAATATCATGACAAAGTTGATTTATTTCAGTAATTCCATTCAAAAAGTGAAACTTGTATATTAGATTCATTCATTACACACAGACTGATGTATTTCAAATGTTTATTTCTTTTAATGTTGATGATTATAACTGACAACTAATAAAAGTCCCAAATTCAGTATCTCGGAAAATTAGAATATTGTGAAAAGGTTCCATATTGAAGACACCTGGTGCCACACTCTGATCAGCTAATTAACTCAAAACACCTGCAAAAGCCTTTAAATGATCTCTCAGTCTAGTTCTGTAGGTTACACAATCATGGGGAAGACTGCTGACTTGACAGTTGTCCAAAAGACGACCACTGACACCTTGCACAAGGAGGGCAAGACACAAAAGGTCATTGCTAAAGAGGCTGGCTGTTCACAGAGCTCTGTGTCCAAGCACATTAATAGAGAGGCGAAGGGAAAGGACAAGATGTGGTAGAAAAAAGTGTACAAGCAATAGGGATAACCGCACCTGGAGAGGATTGTGAAACAAAACCCATTCAAAAATGTGGGGGAGATTCACAAAGAGTGGACTGCAGCTGGAGTCAGTGCTTCAAGAACCACCACGCACAGACGTATGCAAGACATGGGTTTCAGCTGTTGCATTCCTTGTGTCAAGCCACTCCTGAACAAGAGACAGCGTCAGAAGTGTCTCGCCTGGGCTAAAGGCAAAAAGGACTGGACTGCTGCTGAGTGGTCCAAAGTTATGTTCTCTGATGAAAGTAAATTTTGCATTTCCTTTGGAAATCAAGGTCCCAGAGTCTGGAGGAAGAGAGGAGAGGCACGGAATCCACGCTGCGTGAGGTCCAGTGTAAAGTTTCCACAGTCAGTAATGGTTTGGGGTACCATGTCATCTGCTGGTGTTGGTCCATTGTTTTCTGAGGTCCAAGGTCAACGCAGCCGTCTACCAGGAAGTTTTAGAGCACTTCATGCTTCCTGCTGCTGACGAACTTTATGGAGATGCAGATTTCATGTTCCAACAGGACCTGGCACCTGCACACAGTGCCAAAGCTACCAGTACCTGGTTTAAGGACCATGGTATCCCTGTTCTTGATTGGCCAGCAAACTCGCCTGACCTTAACCCCATAGAAAATCTATGGGGTATTGTGAAGAGGAAGATGCAATACGCCAGACCCAACAATTCAGAAGAGCTGAAGGCCACTATCAGAGCAACATGGGCTCTCATAACACCTGAGCAGTGCCATAGACTGATCGATTCCATGCCACGCTGCATTGCTGCAGTAATCCAGGCCAAAGGAGCCCCAACTAAATATTGAGTGCTGTACATGCTCATACTTTTCATGTTCACACCTTTCAGTTGGCCAACATTTCTAAAAATCCTTTTTTTGCATTGGTCTTAATTGATATTCTAATTTTCCGAGATACTGAATTTGGGACTTTCATTAGTTGTCAGTTATAATCATCAACATTAAAAGAAATAAACATTTGAAATACATCAGTCTGTGTGTAATGAATGAATCCAATATACAAGTTTCACTTTTTGAATGGAATTACTGAAATAAATCAACTTTGTCATGATATTCTAATTTTATGACCAGCACTTGTAGATATTAAAGAGGGTCGGCACAAGGACTGATCCTTGTGGGACTCCACAGGTGACAGTGTGGGTATGAGATTTAGCATCCCCCAAGGCCACATACTCAGTCCTGTCTGTAAGATAGGACTTGATCCACTCGAAAGAAATGCCAGAAAGTCCAATTGTATAGTGAAGATGGTGAAGGAGAATATTATGATCTACCGTATCAAATGCAGCTCTAAGGTCCAGGAGGATAAGGAGTGATGGAGAGCCCTGGTCAGCAGCCATCAGGAGGTCATTGGTGACTCTGACCAGGGCTGTCTCTGTGCTGTGAGAAGTTCGGAAACCAGACTGAAATTTTTCAAACAGATTGAATTTTTTGATGTGATCCTGAAGCCGAATCAAAACAACCTTTTCCAAAACCTTAGACAAAAATGGAAGGTTGGAGATCGGACGATAGTTTGCTATCACTTCAGGATCCAAAGAGAATTTTTTTAAATGAGGTCTAATTTTTGCGGTTTTCAAGGCCAGTGGGACTAAGCCGCTCTGGAGAGAGTGATTAATGATGTCAGCAATAAGAGAGCTTATATCTGATACATTAGCTTTTACCAGAGGAGTAGGAAAAGAGTCCAATGAACACGTTGAAGGTCGCATCCTCTGTATGATGTCCTCAACTTCTTTAATTGTGGTACAGAGGAACTGGGAAAGGCAGCCCATTGGCTTTGATGTAGAAACATCCAGCGATGGAGGGCTGGAGGCAGACAATGAGGAGCAGATGCTGTCCACTTTAGAGGTGAAATATTCAATAAAATTATTGCATTGCTCCTCTGTGAAATTATTACAGGCGTAGGTGTGAGGATTGAGTAAATGGTTTATCACGGAAAAAAGTTGTTTGGAATTTCCAGGACTGTTGTTGATTAAATTTGAATAGTATTGAGATCTGGCAGTGGTCAGTGCCCTGGAGTAGTGTTTTTGGTGTTCCCGATAAGCTAATTTGTGGACTGTTAAACTGGTTGCAACAAAACTCCGCTCGAGGGCTCGCCCAGCTGTTTTCATCTGTCGAAGCTCACTTGTAAACCACGGGGCAGATTTTACAAAAAAGAGACCACTCGTGATTTAACTGGGGCATGGGTCTCAAGGATGTTCTGGAGCCCATTGTTGTAGTAATCGACTACTTCACTGGCAGAAGAAAGGTGGGGAGCAATGGAGAAGATGTTAATGTCAGCATTTAAATCAGTCAAATCTATTTTTTTCAGGTTCCTGAAGCGGATACAGCGCTGTGGGTTAGAGTATAGTGAATTTGTGGGTAAATCCACTGAAACAATTTTGTGATCGGAAACACCCAGATCAAGTACTTGGAGGTCTGAGAGGAGGACTGAATCAGTAATGACTAAATCGAGGGTATGGCCCTTGTTGTCAGTGGGGACCTCGACAAGTTGCCTCAGATTTAGACAGTCCAGGAGCTCTAAGAGGTGGGCAGCAGAATAATTAGAGGGAGTGTCCACATGAATGTTCAGATCTCCAAGAATCAGTACATTTGATGATGTTGTACAGAAAGATGAGAGCAGCTCATTCATTTCCGTAATGAAATCAGGGTGTTGTTTTGGTGGTCGGTAAATAAGAAGTATTGTTATAAAAAGTGGATGCTTGCAATTTATTGCCAGGCATTCAAAAGTTGAGAATTTAGGAAGGGGGAGAAGTGATAATTGCAAATCAATCCGATGAATTACAGCCAGACCACTGCCACATCCAGAGCTGCGGGCCTTTTCAAGGTAGGTGTACCCAGGAGGGCAGGACTCGTTGAAAACGGAGTATACCTCGGAATTATGAAAGGTCTCAGTCAAACAAATAATGTCAATCCCCCTGTCTACAATGTGATTATAAATTAGACAGGCTTTATTTGTCAGGGACTGAACATTAAAAAGTTCAACTTTGATGTTTAGGGAGGTGTTGCTTTTAACCAGAGGACGAAGAAAGCTGAAACCCACTCCAGGCTTTCCGTCTTGCCTGGACCGCCACTGAGCAGTGTTTTTAGTCTCCGTGGTAATGGTGCTCGGATGACATGTTCGGGCTGCCATGGAGCGAGGTGCTGCTGACCACAAGGACGGAATGGAGCTCCCAGTCTTGATGTAAACAAACCACCGACCAGATTCCCTATAGCGGGGGTGATACAGGAGTCCAAGTTGTTTGATGACTGTGATGTCAAATGGAAGGCTGTGGTTGTTGAGCTCAAACAGTTGCGATGGCAGATATGGAAGCATGCCAGCGAGCGGAGGAGATATGGCCCCGATGTAAATAGTACAGTTGGACAGCTGTGGTGCAAATTGCAAAGGACTCCAGAAGCAAGACAATCACCAAGATCCCCACGACAGAGCCGACATTCAGGAAATGTAATAGCGGGCCGATACAGGCCAGCGCCGATGACACAGCGCAAGTCGGGCCAACAAATGTCACAGGTAGGATTTCTCCAAAAGCAACGATATTAAACGCTGTAAGGTTTTAACAGCAAATTATAGCCGCTAAATGCTAAAGTTCTGTATAATATCCAGAAAACAGCTACAATTAAAATGATATTCAAGTAATAAAAATACTTAAGTAATGAATATAGCGTGGAGAAGCGGCGAACAGCCAGCGTCTGTGTCCTCTCCCAGCCGGAAGTGAATATATATAGAATAATTCTGTAAACAAAGGCAAATCAAAAATAAAAGGCAATTTGAAAACTGCAGTTGTCACATATGATCAAAGCTGAAAATATATAACACATTTGCGATGACTTATTTGTAGTTTGAGCACGCACAGCACTCTGCCATTAGTCTAGTTAAAGCCAAGGTCAAATGAACATGGATGCTCTGTTGTGGGACTGCAATATTGCTGAACAACACAGCATAGTGAAATTTCTTTGGTGAATTTAAATTTAGTCCCCTCTGCCCAAAGGATGCTGGTTCAGTACCGAAGTGAAAAGTTTATGAATGGGTAGAAAGGTTTAGAGTGGGAAGAACAAGTGCAACCAATGAGGCTTAATCTGGTCGATCATCAACATTGCACACACAAGCCTACATTGACATGGTTTAAGCCTTTATTAGAGAAGACCAACAAATTACATTGTCTGCTGTTGCTGCACATTTGGATATCAGATATGGATCTGCACATGCCACAGTGCATGATGACAAAGTAAAATCTGTACAAGATGGGTACCCACACAGCTTACTGTTCTGTCCAAGGAACTGTATGTTGAGGTTGTGACCCAATTCCTGAAACATTATGAAGAAAATCTGAGCGTTTTGGAGTGGATTATCACCAGAAATGAGATCATCACTGTGTGCCAGAAAGCAAGAAAGTAAAACATGCAGTGGAAACATACATCTTTTCCTTTCCGAACATTAAGAGTCCTATTCTGGCACATTTTCAGGTGCATGGACGATCAGTGACCATTGCAACGTACTGTGCAATACTTAGAGAGAGACCTGCAATTCACAGCAAAAGAAGACGAATGCTGTCCAAATGCTGTTTCATGACAATGCATGTCCCTATGCAGTAGCTGTAATGGTGAAGGCAATGCAAGAGCTGAGATTTGAATGTCTTTCACATCTCCCTTACTGCCTTGATCTAGCATCATGTGACTATCACATCTTCGCTCCATTTAATGAAGCTCTAAGTGGTTGCAGCTTCATTTTTAATGATGAGGTTAAAGAAGCAGTGAAGACATGGATTCAGGAGCAGCCAAAAGGCTTCTTCCCCTAAGGAAAGAAGATGTTAGTTGAACCATATAAGAAGTGCATCGACCAGCATGGAGACTGTGGAGAAGCAATATAACTATTATATAAATCTGCTCACAGTTACCGATATTAAAGGGCAAGTTGCCTTTACCTTTTAATTCTTAATTGTATATAAAACTTTAAGAGTTACCCATCTGTCATGCAAAATGTAGTGCACCCTGCACTTTGAAGCTTGATTTTGGTCTCAATCAACAGCTTTGCCCTGACAAATGCAATGCGACCCATGATTTAGATGTCCAGTTCACAGTGGGCCTAAATTTTGGCTTAAAGTCATTCTCGCAGCCACCAAAGAGAGAGTAGTGCACAACTCCTGACAAGAAATGCATAGCCGCATGCAAACAAAATGGAATCATGGGTACAAAGAGTACATGTAGCACTGCTGACATGGATCGAACCTCAGAGACATCAACAGGAAAGTCTTAGCAGCATTACCACAATCAACTTCCAACCCAAAACAAACTGATACACTCTGTCACAGTGAAGCACATTCTAAAGGCCAATGACACAGATGTCAGCTGAGGGACATAAAATGTAGGCAGGACAAAAACTGAAAATTTCCACTAAGACATTTACCATGTTTGGCCAAAAAAACCAACAGCATCTATGACCATTCCTCAAAGTCTGCCAAAAAGCAGAAGTCGTTTCACTGACACTGAACAACAAACATGACAACATAGAACACAGGCACACACTCTAAAGCAAAACATTGGTTCCACAGAAACTGCAAGAATAATACTTAGAACACATATGTAACACCAACACCTTCTTATCTTTTACATCAGTATTGATACTCCCCGACACAATGAATAAGTCTTCAAATGAGTTCAGGATGAAGAAAACCAAACACCACATAGACAAGTTAGACACCATCAGTAACTTATCATATACAAAACTATACAAATGAAATGCTTAAACAAACACTTTTATAATCTACAAACACAGACATCTCTCCTCACTTCCTTATGAAAGTACAGGATCTCAGTAACTCAAACAGCCTTTAAATCCAAAAATACATAAGTGGAATCAAATATAATCCCTAAATTATTCCAGTTCTCAAATCAGTCAAATTCACTCAATTGATCCAGCAAAATACATATTTAATGTTTATAACCATTTATTAATTTCTTCTCTAACCTTGTGGCAATCCTGAAGTGAAGACTACAAATCCCATCACATTCTGTGTCAGACAATTCCATAAACACATACCAAAACCGTGATGTCATCAGAGATAGCAACTCCTGTTTTTTCCTTTCCGCAACCAAGTATGATAACAATTTCATTCCATTGCAAAATTACAGTTTTTTTTACTTACGTCTTTTTTTCCCCCCATCATCAGTTGTATTTAGCCAAATTGCACTTATCCCCCCCCCCCCCTTTATTTTCATTTACTTTGTTTTCAGGGAAATACATAACCCAAAACTGGTTAACGCAATGTTGCCATCACTACTTATTATGATGTTATATTTCACATCATCTAAATGGCGAGAATTGCCACCGTAATACACATGCTGAAAAGTGCACTTCATTTTACTGTTTGCACTGCACTTGAAAATTAGTCTGAAATACACAGCCTTTTTTCTCTCAAAATCAAACAGTTTTGTTCACCTACATGTCACTAATAACTCAACAACCAGCATTAACCATTTTCTAAAGTAAGCAATACAGGATGAAATTTATAAAAAAAAATAAATAAATAAATAATAATAATTCAATGGACCTAAGCCACAACAGAACAGAATGAACCTCAACTTCTTCAATAATCGGTCATTTAGGTTGAAAACAACTTTTCTGAATCTGAATTTTTTTTCCATCACATGCTCAGAAAGAAACAGAAAAGACGGCCAAAGCTTCATCTAAGTCTAAACAGGCCTCAAGTTCACGTTCAAGGTGCGGCCTGCCAGAGTGTGACCTGGAACAGAGAGAGAGGGAAAGAGTAAATCTCCAGGGACTTGACACTGCAGCATCAGCTCCAGCCAAGAGCGAAAGTGGGAGCGAAACTGCAAGTTAGTTAGGCCAGGAGAACATGTGGATTCCAGAAGGTTCATTGGAACTGTGCATGGAACTTAGTACCCCTTCGTAAGCCAGTGGCACCGACTCCAACAGGGCTTGCTACTACACCCGCGGAGCATGGAGAAAACAGAAACAAACAGTCTGAGTTGAAGGCAATGATTACCGCAATGATTACTACTCTCGGGGGGGGGGACATACAGTAAAGGATATAAGGAAAGTTATAAAGGACATAAAAAAGACAAACAAGAAGCTGCTTCAGGACATTAAAGACCAGGCCAATCATTTAAGTAATTGTTTTGAGGCAACCTTTACTGGCATGCTAAAACAAATGGAGGAAAAAAAAAAAGTAAAATGCAAATAAGTTTGAGAATAAATTAAGATCATTGGTGCCCAGGTTGAAGACGTTAAACAAATGTTCCCAACTTGTATTGAAATAGTTGAAAAATTGGCATCTCTCTCTGACGAAAAAGCAACGGCTGCAAATTCTGAATGCAAAGTGCTTGGAGACAGACTAGCTGCACTGGAATATGGATACATAAGGAATAATATCAAAATTGAAGGTTTCCCTGAAAACCGGGAAAGTCCAAATCCAGTGAAATTCATAGCTGAACTAGTCTCTAAAATAATCGGAGAGGACTTTAAATCAGACATCAAAATATCAGTATCTTATCGTATACGTGGATTGAAATAAATTAAATTTGATGTCACTTCTCAGACTGAAGTAAGAGATTATAATTGAAAGTAACTGCATTCGTATTTTAACTGATTTCTCACATGCAATAGCTGCTAAACGTGCCGCATTTTACAGCATTAAACAGCGCTTACAGAAAACTGAAATCAAATACAGCCTCCTATATCATCCTAAATTGACAGTGAATATTCAAGGCAAGTTCTACATTTTTACTTCTCCAGATGAAGCAGAAAAAGAGCTAAAAAAAATTGGCTGCAACACTTTTTGAAATACAATAGTGAGTCACATCGTGTCCTGGCAAGGCAAAGAAGATTCTACTTGCAATTTGGTCCATTCGGAATGTGACTTTTGCCATAATTATACATTCTATTTCCTTCTTGGCTACTTTTACGTTTTAATTACAATTCTAATATTTTTTTTCTGTTTTTCTCCCCAATGGGAACTATTTAATATCATATTCTTGGTATATTGTATTAGGTTTGTACTATCCTACTTTATCTGCTTCTCCATGGGTACTGTTTAACATCATTCCCTGCTTTTATTCTTTCAGGACTATATAAGATTATATTCTAGGTTAATAGTACCTGGACTGTATTGCCAACAAATACAGTATCTCACAAAAGTGAGTACATTTTTGTAAACATTTTATTATATCTTTTCATGGGACAACACTGAAGATATGACACTTTGATACAATGTAGTCAGTGTACAGCTTTTATAACAGTGTAAATTTGCTGTCCCCTCAAAATAACTCAACACACAGCCATTAATGTCTAAACCGCTAGCAACAAAAGTGAGTACACCCCTAAGTGAAAAATGTCCAAATTCCAAGTTACAAGGTCTCAGGTGAGAATGGGGAGCAGGTGTGTTAAATTTGGTGTTATTGCTCTCACACTCTCTCATACTGGTCACTGGAAGTTCAGTATGGCACCTCATGGCAAAGAACTCTGAGGAACTGAAAAAAAGAATTGTTGCTCTACATAAAGATGGCCTAGGCTATAAGAAGATTGCCAACACTCTGAAACTGAGCTGCAGCACAGTGGCCAAGACCATACAGCGGTTTAACAGGCCAGGTTCCACTCAGAACAGGCCTCGCTATGGTTGACCAATGAAGTTTAGTGCACGTGCTCAGCATCATATCCAGAGGTTGTCTTTTGAAAATAGATGTATGAGTGCTGCCAGCATTGCTGCAGAGGTTGAAGGGGTGGGGGGGTCAGGCTGTCCGTGCTCAGACCATACGCTGCACACTGCATCAAATTGGTCTGCATGGCTGTCGTCCAAGAAGGAAGCCTCTTCTAAAGATGATGCACAAGAAAGCCCGTAAACAGTTTGCTGAAGACAAGCAGACTAAGGACATGGATTACTGGAACTATGTCCTGTGGTCCAATGAGACCAAGATAAACTTATTTGGTTCAGATGGTGTCAAGCGTGTGTGGCAGCAACCAGGTGAGGAGTACAAAGACAAATGCGTCTTGCCTACAGTCAAGCATGGTGGTGGGAGTGTCATGGTTTGGGGCTGCATGAGTGCTGCCAGCACTGGAGAGCTACAGTTCATTGAGGGAACCATGAATGCCAACATGTACTGTGACATACTGAAGCAGAGCATGATCCCCTCCCTTCAGAAACTGGGCCGCAGGGCAGTATTCCAACATGCTAATGACCCCAAACACACCTCCAAGACGACCACTGCCTTGCTAAAGAAACGGAGGGTAAAGGTGCTGGACTGGCCAAGCATGTCTCCAGATCTAAACCCTATTGAGCATCTGTGGGGCATCCTCAAATGGAAGGTGGAGGAGCGCAAAGTCTCTAACATCCACCAGCTCCGTGATGTCTTCATGGAGGAGTGGAAGAAGATTCCAGTGGCAACCTGTGAAGCTCTAGTGAACTCCATGCCCAAGAGAGTTAAGGCAGTGCTGGAAAATAATGGTGGTCACACAAAACATTGACACTTTGGGCACAATTTGGACATTTTTCACTTAGGGGTGTAATGACTTTTGTTGTCAGCAGTTTAGACATTAATGGCTGTGTGTTGAGTTATTTTGAGGGGACAGCAAATTTACACTGTTATACAAGCTGTACACCGACTACTTTACATTGTATCAAAGTATCATATCTTCAGTGTTGTTCCATGAAAAGATATAATAAAATATTTACAAAAATGTGAGGGGTGTACTCACTTTGTGAGATACTGTATCTCTACTTTATTCCTTGTACACCGCTGCTGGGGGGCTTGTTTTGTTTTGGACGTGCTCTGTCTCTAGCTTTGTCAGAGGACTGGGACTTTGCGAAGTGTGGTCTAGCCTCACGTGGGGAGGCAATATGGGGGTTCTGCGAGGGGAGAGGAAAAGAGCAAGCTATTTCTAATCTATCCTTTTTACACCCAAGTGCCAACACAACAATAGGCTTCATAGCTATAACTCCTGGCAAAATTGGAAATTAAAGTTAAACTTATCATATGTAATAATGTACTGTCTTAATTTAAGGCAGTTCAGAAGCAATGTCTCTATGACCAAACAGTGTACTTTGTGAGGTGGAATATCAAAGGTCTCAATCACAAATTAAAGAGAAAGAAAGTATTCTCTCACCTAACAGGTCTAAATGCCAAGATAGTATTTTTACAAGAGGCTCACTTATTAAGCAAAGACCAGTTTCAGTTGCAAAGAAATTGGACTGGCCAAATATTCCACTCCAGCTATACAAAGAAAATAGAAAGTAAATAAAGATGATCAGCTGTCTTTAAGCATCATTTTCCTTTATGTAACATATTACTACGTATTAATATCATGGCAGTTTTCAAAATCAGTCTCTTGGTTGCCCTTTAGATATGATATACATCAAATATTTACATTTGTCCAATTCTTAAAGAATAGAGTTTTACTTGTATATGAATAATACACTAATTGAACATGCAGACCTTCAGTCCCAAAATAAAAGGCAACTGAAATGAGTGTAGTTCACTATTATAATGATAAAGTTGAATATGAATTATAAACATGTAGACACCATGTCCTGGGGGAGTATCAATAAAGGCTCTAATGCATTGCAAAGACAAGAATTTGTTGAGATTGAGCATGCGTTTGTGTGATCCTCAAATAAAAGGGAATGGAACAAGCACTCGGAGGCAGTGTAATGTGGGGAAGTTCAAAATGAAGTTTTACTGAAAAAAAATCTCTAATAAATATTTTAATCCTGTATGTTTTCCAAACATTAAAAAACTGTGTCAGTTTAAGAGGGTAGAATAAGATGGTTGTCAAGTAGAGGTGCCATGGATAAAAGGTTCTCTATCTTGAAGTACTTCCTACATTGGTTCCGTATCCTTAGAGAATGAAAGGCAATTGGGTTGTTAGAATATTCATGATAACTTGTGTTTACTGGGGTACAAGCAGGAAATATAAAGAAGCACTGCAGAATTTTATTTCTGTTGCAGAGCATGCTTGTTTGTATTCATGTATTCGTGTCAATATCCAGGTTTTTATAGCTTGTATATTTGCCCCCCAGTAATAAATTGAAAGTTAGGTAGAGCCATGCCACCTTCTGCTTTAGGTGGTTGTAGGGTCTACCTTTGTATGCATGGATGTTTTGAATTCCAAATAAATAAGGTTATGATTAACAAATGATTTTTTAAGAAATTAGATTCAATGTACTGTCTATGGGGATGCTTTGAAATAGAAAAAGAAGCTTAGGAAGGATATTCATCTTGACAGTGTTAATTCTCCCTGCTAAAGAGCTTTATATTTACTTGTGAAGTTTACCCCTAGGTATTTAAACTGATGTGTGACCTAATATTGTGTGCTAGAGAGTTCACTGGAAAAAGCCCACTTTTATTCAAATTAATTTTGAGTCCAGATATCAGTTGATATCTGCTGGTGCTGTTAGGACTGCAGGTGCGGTATTTTGTGGATCGGATATATACAGTTGTGCTTGAAAGTATGTGAACCTTTGCTTTAGTATCTGGTGTGACACCATGGCCCAAACCATGATACTACCACCACCATGTTTCACAGATGGGATAAGGTTCTTATACTGGAATGTAGTGTTTTCCTTTCTCCAAACATAACGCTTTTCATTTAAACCAAAAAGTTCTATTTTGGTCTCATCCGTCCACATAACATTCTTCCAACAGCCTTCTGGTTTGTCCACGTGATCTTTAGCAAACTGCAGATGAGCAGCAATGTTTTTTTTGGAGAGCAGTGGCTTTCTCCTTGCAACCCTGCCAGGCACACCATTGTTGTTCAGTGTTCTCCTGATGGTGGACTCATGAACATGAACATTAGCCAATGTGAGAGAGGCCTTCAGTTGCTTAGAAGATACCCTGGGGTCCTTTGTGACCTTGCTGACTATTACACGCCTTGCTCTTGGAGTGATCTTTGTTGGTCGACCACTCCTGAGGAGGGTAACAATGGTCTTGAATTTCCTCCATTTGTACACAATCTGTCTGACTGTGGATTGGTGGAGTCCAAATTCTTTAGAGATGGTTTTGTAACCTTTTCCAGCCTGATGAGCATCACCAACTCTTTTTCTGAGGTCCTCAGAAATCTCCTTTGCTCATGCCATGATACACTTCCACAAACATGTGTTGTGAAGAGCAGACTTTGATAGATCCCTGTTCTTTAAATAATACAGGGTGCCCACTCACACCTGATTGTCATCCCATTGATTGAAAACAGCTGACTCTAATTTCACCTTCAAACTAACTGATAATTCTAGAGATTCACATACTTTTGCCACTCACAAATATGTAATATTCGATCATTTTCCTCAATAAATAAATGACCAAGTATAATATTTTTGTCTCATTTGTTTAACTGGTTTCTCTATCTACTTTTAGGACTTGAGTGAAAATCTGATGATGTTTTAGGTCATATTTATGCAGAAATATAGAAAATTCTAAGGGATCACAAACTTTCATGCATAATTGTATAGTACCATATCATCTTCATATAGTGACATTATCTGTTCAAGTCCTTCTCTGATAATCCTGTGCATCTCAGATGCATTTAGAAAGTGAATAGCCAATGGCGATTGCAAATTGCAGTAGTGATAGGGGCATCCTTGTCTAGTACCACATTCTAGTTTGAAGTAGCCTAAAATAATGATGTTAATACAAACTGAAGCTTCTGGACTGGTATACAGTAGTTTGATCCATGCACATATGTTGGGGCCGAACCCAAATTTGTGCAATGTAATGAATAGGTAGTCCCATTCAACCGTATCAAATGCTTTTTCTACATCCAAAGATAATATGATCTCCGGGGTGTTAGACTTTATGGGTGAATATATCACATTAAACAGGCATTGAAGACTGGAAGCTAAGTGTATGTCTTCAATAAACCCAGTTTGGTCTTGTCATATTACCAAAGGATGCACATTCTTAATCCTTCTAGCTAGAACTTTGAAGAGTCTTAACATCATTATTCAGAAGTGAGTTTGATCTATATGATGCATATTGTATTAAGTCCTTATTTTTCTTAGGAAAGACGGTAATTAATGCTTGGTAAAAAGTTTGAGGTAGAATTTTATTGTCTCTAGCTTCTATAAATGTTGCTCATAAAAGGGGAGCTAACTTAATTGAAAATATTTTATAAAATTCAGCAGGGTAGCCGTCAGGGTCTGCTGCTTTCCCACTTTGAAGTGAGTTTATAGCATCTAGTAATTCTGAGAGTGTCAGAGGTTTACAATTAATCTGCACTGAGAGAACCTAGATGTGGTATTTGTAATGCATCATAAAAACACATTAGATTGTGTCTTGTCTTCTTTAAAATGAGTAGAATTTAAGGACTTATAGTACTATCTAAATGTGTGTATTATATTTTTGTGGTCAATGACTTTGTCTCTATCTGTGTTGGTAATTACTGGTATTACTTTGTGAACTTTCTACTCGTGGATTTGTTGAGCTAAGATCTTATTAGTCTGTGTTCACAGTAATCGCGATTTAAAAATTAGTTGTTCCATTTCTTTTGTTGTCAAGTGGTTGAGATTCGATTGCAACGCCAGTCTTTTACTAAAGTGCCTCATTTGGAAACCTGTCATGTTCTTGTTCTATTCTGGTAATTTCACTGGTTAACTCTGATGTCTTCTTGGTTTCAGATTTGTCTTTGTGGGAGATGAAATAAAATGCCTTCAGAGTTTCCCAGAGTACTCCTGCAAAGACCTCTGAGGATGCATTTGTCTCTTTAAAAAAAAAAAAAAAAAAACAGTTTGCTTGGATATAAATTTTGTACAGTGCTTATCATCTAATAACAGGGGGTTAAGACACTGGCTATGCGATGATTTTGTGGGGCATAATGATTTGAGCACCATGATCATAGAAGCATAGTCGGAGATAACAATAATGTTGTACTTTCAAGATGTGATCGTGACCAAAAAAGTGTAATCTGTAAAGAAATAATCAATTCTTGACTAACAATGATATACTGGTGAGAAGAAGGCTTATGCTCTTGAGTATAGATTAAGACAGACAGACAGACACTTTATTAATCCATCCATCCATTTTCCAATCTGCTGAATCCGAACACAGGGGCACGGGGGTCTGCTGGAGCCAATCCCAGCCAACACAGGGCACAAGGCAGGAACCAATCCCAGGCAGGGTGCCAACCCACTGCAGGACACACACAAACACACCCACACCCCAAGCACACACTAGGGCCAATTTAAAATCACCAATCCACCTAACCTGCAATATCTTTGGACTGGGGGAGGAAACCGGAGTGCCCGGAGGAAACCCACGCAGACACGGGAGAACATGCAAACCCCACGCAGGGAGGACCCGGGAAGCAAACCCAGGTCCCCAGGTTTCCCAAGGGGAAATTCACATACACCAGCAGCAGCATACTGATAAAAACAATATTAATTAAAGAGTGATAAAAACACATTGCAAGTTAAAAAGTGCAAGGTGGAGAGAGTGAGGCAGGTATAACAGTCAATAACATTGTATAATGTTACCATTTACCCCCCGCCGTTGGAACTGAAGAGTCGCATAGTGTGGGGGAGGAACGATCCTCAGTCTGTCAGTGGAGCAGGACAATGACAGCAGTCTGTCGCTGAAGCTGATCCTCTGTCTGGAGAGGTTACTGTTCAGTGGATGCAGCGGGTTCTTCATGATTGACAGGAGCCTGCTCAGCGCCCATCGCTCTGCCACAGATGTCAAACTGTTCATCTTCGTGCCTCCAATAGAGCCTGCCTTCCTCACCAGTTTGTCCAGGTGTGATGCGTCCCTCTTCTTTATGCTGCCTCCCCAGCACACCACCGCATAGAAGAGGGCGTTTGCCACAACCGTTTGATAGAACATGCAGATGCTGAAAGACGCCAGCCTTTTAAGGAAGAATAGTCGTCTCTGTCCTCTCTTGCACAGAGCATCAGTATTGGCAGTCCAGTACATTTTATCATCCAGCTGCACTCCCAGGTATTTAAAGGTCTGAACCCTCTGCACACAGTCACCTCTGATAATCACAGGGTCCGTGAGGGGCCTGGGCCTCCTAAAATCCACCACCAGCTCTTTGGTTTTGCTGGTGTTCAGTTGTAAGTGGTTTGAGTTGCACCATTTAACAAAGTCCTTGATTAGGTTCCTATACTCCTCCTCCAGCCCACTCCTGATGCAGCCCATGATAGCAGTGTCATCAGCGAACTTTTGCACGTGGCAGGACTCTGAGTTGTATTGGAAGTCCGATGTATATAGGCTGAACAGGACAGGAGAAAGCACAGTCCCCTGCGGCGCTCCTGTGCTGCTGACTACAATGTCGGACCTGCAGTTCCTGAGACGCACATATTGAGGTCTGTCTGTAAGATAGTTCACGTTCCATGCCACCAGGTATGAATCTACTCCCATCTATGTCAGCTTGTCCCTAAGGAGCAGAGGTTGGATGGTGTTGAAGGCAGTAGAGAAGTCCAGAAACATAATTCATACTGCACCACTGCCTCTGTCCAAGTGGGAGAGGGATCGTTGTAGCATGTAGATGATGGCATCCGCCGCTCCCACCTTCTCCTGGTATGCGAACTGCAGAGTGTCGAGGGCGTGGCGGACCTGTGGCCTCAGGTGGTGAAGCAGCAGCCACTCCATGGTCTTCATCACATGTGACGTCAGGGCGACAGGCCTGAAGTCATTCAGCTCACCAGGACGTGATACCTTTGGGACTGGGGTGATGCAAGATGTTTTCCAAAGCCTCGGGACTCTCCCCTATTCCAGGCTCAGGTTGAAGATGCACTGTAGAGGACTCCCCAGCTCCAATGCACAGGCCTTCAATAGTCATGGCGATACTCCATCTGGACCCACTGCTTTGCTGGCATGGAGTCTCCTCAGCTCTCTGCTTACCTGGGCTGCTGTAATTGTGGCTGGGGGAAACTCTCTCCTATGCTGGTATCAGCAGATGGATGGGTGGATGATGCAGTACTCTGGGGTGAGAGTGGGTTTGGGTGATCAAACCTGCTAAAAAAGTTGTTCATCAGGTTTGATTTCTCCCTGTCTCTCTCGATGGAGGCACCCTGCTTTGAGCTGCAGCCAGTGATGATCTTCATCCCATCTCACACTTCCTTCATGTTGTTATTCGGCAACTTTTGCTCCAGTTTTCTCCTGTACTGCTCGTTCGCCGCCCTGAGCTGGACTCAGAGTTCCTTCTGCACGCGCCTGAGCTCATGCTGATCACCGCCTTTAAAAGCCCTTTTCTTCTGGTTCAAAAGGCCCTTGATGTCACTTGTAATCCATGGCTTGTTGTTAGCATAGCAGCATTTAGAAATCTCAAAGTGTCTGATAAGTTATGATCAGCTACAAACTGTGCAACTGTTTTTGTTGTGTTAGATCTTATCACCCCTGTGGTTGAAGACCTATCCAGGTCTGGATTTAAAACATAGTTAAAGTCTCCAGCCTTTATAGTATTATGAGTGTTCACATTAGGAATGGATGCAAATGCATTTTGGATGAAGTCTCTATCATCCACATTAGATGCGTAGATATTTATCAAAATCACTTTAAAATGAAATAAATTAGCCATAACGAACACAGAATCAGATACTACATCTGATACCACAAATGAAATTGTTCTATGTATTAAGATTGCCAGACAAGAAAGACATTTTGCAAATATTCACATAATTGCAACAGACTGAAAGATAATACTACTTTACACAATCCAAAGTCAACAATAAATTTGCATTGCTTCTGAACAACAGTTTATAGTTAGTTAGTAAAACCAGTGCAATTTCTAGCCCAGATTTCATATTTGCCAGTGTTTTAAATTCAAAGAACCACATAATATGCCTGGCCAAAAAAAAGTCGCCACCTGGATTTAACTAAGCGAATAGGTACAAGCCTCCTATTGGATAATTACTGCATGGGCGATTATCTTTCAGCTGGCAACAAGTTATTTAACCCCAACTGGTGCAATGAGGTGCTTCTCATTTCTTAAACAACCATGTCGAAAGACACATCTCGTGGTCGTGGAAAAGATGTTAGTCTGTTTGAGAAGGGTCAAATCATTGGCATGCATCAAGCAGAAAAAACATCTAAGGAGATTGCAGAAACTACTAAAATTGGGTTAAGAACTGTCCAACGCATTATTAAAAACTGGAAGGATAGTGGGGACCCATCGTCTTCGAGGAAGAAATGTGGCCGGAAAAAAATCCTGAATGATCGTGATCGGCGATCACTTAAACATTTGGTGAAATCAAATCGAAGAAAAACAACAGTAGAACTCAGGTCTATGTTTAATAGTGAAAGTAAGAGCATTTCCACACACACAATGCGAAGGGAACTCAAGGGATTGGGACTGAACAGCTGTGTAGCCGTAAGAAAACCACTAATCAGTGAGGCAAACCGGAAAAAAAAGGCTTCAATTTGCTAGGGAGCATAAAGATTGGACTCTGGAGCAATGGAAGAAGGTCATGTGGTCTGATGAGTCCAGATTTACCCGGTTCCAGAGTGATGGGCGCATCAGGGTAAGAAGAGAGGCAGATGAAGTGATGCACCCATCATGCCTAGTGCCTACTGTACAAGCCTTTGGGGGCAGTGCTATGATCTGGGGTTGCTGCAGTTGGTCAGGTCTAGGTTCAGCAACAGTATATGCTCCAAGAATGAGGTCAGCTGACTACCTGAATATACTGAATGACCAGGTTATTCCATCAATGGATTTTTTCTTCCCGGATGGCACGGGCATATTCCAAGATGACAATACCAGGATTCATTGGGCTCAAATTGTGAAAGAGTGGTTCAGGGAGCATGAGACATCATTTTCACACATGGATTGGCCACCACAGAGTCCAGACCTTAACCCCATTGAGAATCTTTGGGATGTGCTGGAGAAGGCTTTGCGCAGCGGTCAGACTCTACCATCATCAATGCAAGATCTTGGTGAAAAAATAATGCAACATTGGATGGAACTAAATCTTGTGACATTGCAGAAGCTTATCGAAACAATGCCACAGTGAATGCGTGCCGTAATCAAAGCTAAAGGCTGTCCAACGAAATATTAGAGTGTGTGACCTTTTTTTTTTGGTGGCGACTTTTTTTTTGGCCAGGTAGTGTATAATCAGTTTCTGTCTAATAAACAAACCATTAGACACTGCAGGAGTTACATTCAGCATTTTGAGACTCCTTTAGCAATACTGAAAATGTACACTGAAAGAATTAAGCACAAACAATATCGGGAGAAGCACCAGTTCTCTGTAGGGTGTGCTCACATACAAACTCACCGAAAAACATTTTTCTGAAAATGTGTACTAACAAACTATTATTCAGAAAAATTGTTATTAATAATAAACTCTACAGATAAAGGAATCTGAACATGTTAATTTTTATCAAACACCAAAGTTATCACTAGCTTGTCACTAACACAGAATGCAAAGTAAAAGGAAACTGAGCAATTTGCTTCTAAGTGTGATGCAGTTGGGATAAGGAACAGCACCTCCAGGTCTGAGGTCACGGTTCTCTATCAGAAAAGATTGCTCTCTCCAGGTATGTGGGGGGTTGGGGTTCAAGTATCTTAGGGTCTTCTTCATAAGTGATAGAAACACAAGATCAATAAGCAATTGGAGCACCACCAACTCTTCTGCAGGTGCTGTAACAGTAAATGGTGCTGATGCGGCAGCTGAGTCTAAAGTGAAAGTCTTGGTTTACCAGCCAATCTACATTTCAAAAGAATGAGATTTCAGTACAAGCTGCAGAAATTAGATTTCCTCACAAGGTGGCTGGGAAGGCTCTATGATTCAGCAGACCCTCAGAGTACAGTTGCTGCTCCTCCAGATTGAGAGGAGCCTGTTGAGGAGGTGTCAATTATGTTGAGGACATGTCATTATGATATCCCCTGGGTGCCTCCTCCAGAACTGCCCCAGGCATGTCCCACTGGACAGTCCGTCGTTATGTCATTATCAATTAAGCAGATAAAAGGCCTGGAGTTGATTTGAGGTGTGGTGCTTGCATGTGGAAGATTTTTCTGTGAACAGACAATATGCGGTTAAAGGAGCTCTCCATGCAGGTGAAAGTAACCATCCTTAAGCTGCGAAAACAGAAAAAACCCATCCGAGAAATTGCTACAATATTATGAGTGGCAAAATCTATAGTTTGGTACATCCTGAGAAAGAAACCAAGCACTGGTGAACACAGCAACGCAAAAAGACCTGGACGTCCATGGAAGACAACAGTGGTGGATGATCGCAGAATCATTTTCATGGTGAAAAGAAACCCCTTCACAACAGCCAGCCAAGAGCACAACACTCTCCAGGGGGTAGGCATATCGATATCCAAGTCTACCATAAAGAGAAGACTGCATGAAAGTAAATACAGAGGGTGCACTGCAAGGTGCAAGCCACTCATAAGCCTCAGGAATAGAAAGGCTAGATTGGATTTTGCTAAAAAAGCCAGCACAGTTCTGGAAAAACATTCTTAGGACAGATGAAACCAAGATCAACCTCTACCAGAATGATGGCAAGAAAAAAGTATGGAGAAGGTGTGGAACAGCTCAATATCCAAAGCATACCACATCATCTGTAAAACACGGTGGAGGCAGTGTGATGGCTTGGGCGTGCATGGCTGCCAGCGGCACTGGAACACTAGTGTTTATTGATGATGTGACGCAGGACAGAAGCAGCCAAAGCAACCCAGGAGTTTATTAAAGCAAAGAAGTGGAAAATTCTTGAATGGCCAAGTCAGTCACCTGATCTTAACCCAACTGAGCATGCATTTCACTTGTTGAAGACTAAACTTTGGACAGAAAGGCCCACAAACAAACAGCAACTGAAAGCCACTGCAGTAAAGGCCTGGAAGAGCATTAAAAAGGAGGAAACCCAGCATCTGGTGATGTCCATGAGTTCAAGACATCAGGCTGTCATTGCCAGCAAAGGGTTTTCAACCAAGTATTAGAAATGAACATTTTATTTCCAGTTATTTAATTTGTCCAATTACTTTTGAGCCCCTGAAATGAAGGGATTGTGCTAAAAAAATGATTTAGTTGCCTCACATTTTTATGCAATCGTTTTGTTCACCCCACTGAATTAAAGCTGAAAGTCTGCACTTCAACTGCATCTGAGTTGTTTCATTTAAAATTCATTGTGGTAATGTACAGAACCAAAATTAGAAAAAAGTTGTCTCTGTCCAAATATTTATGGACCTAACTGTATATATACATACATACATGTATGTATACATGCATACATACATACATATGTGTATACATACACATGTGTGTATATTATATATATATATATATATATATATATACACATACATACACACACACACACACACACACACACACACACACACACACACACACACACACACACACACACACACACATATATACAGTACTGTGCAAAAGTTTTAGGCAGGTGTGAAAAAATGCTGTAAA